>NW_004443972.1:13606842-13650836 GCF_000243295.1 Trichechus manatus latirostris
GGACTATGGGACATAAAATGATACTCGTGAAGAGTGTGCTTCTTAGCTCAAGTAGATACATGAGACTAAATGGGCAGCTCCTTTCCGGAGGTGAGATGAGAAGGCAGAGGGGGTCAGGAGCTGGTTGAATGGACACGGGAAATCTGGGGTGGAAAGGAGGAGTGTGCTGTCACAGTATAGGGAGAGCAATTAGGGTCACATAGCAGTGTATGTATAAATTTTTGTATGAGAGACTAACTTGAATTGTAAACTTTCACTTAAAGTACAACAGTAAAAAAAATTTTGTGTACACGAGTGTGTGATATATGTGTATGACGTGTACACACGATATATGTGTTATTGTTGAAAGAAGAAAACAATTTTAAAATCACCTCATTTAGAGATTCTTCACCTAGATTCATGGAATGAAGTCCTAAAGAGTCTGTGAACTGATATCAAGGGATCTGTGAACTCACATTAATATTGCTGTTGTTGTTAGTGCTGTCGAGTTGGTTCTGACTCACAGTGACCCTATGTACAACAGAACGAAACACTGCCTGATCCTGGGCCATCCTCAAAATTGTTGCTATGTTTGAGCCCATTGTTGTAGCCATGGTGTCAATTCATCTTTTGAGGGTCTTATTCTCTTCCCCTGACCCTTTACTTTATCAAGCATGACGTCCTTCTCCAGGACTGGTCCCTCCTGATAACACGTTCAAAGTATGTGAGATGAAGCCTTGCCATCCTTACTTCTAAGTAGCATTCTGGCTGTACTTCTTCCAAGAGAGCTTTCTTCATTCTTCTGGCAGTCCATGGTATAGTCAATATTCTTCACTAAGACTATAACCCAAAATTTGTGTGTTTTTGCACATATGTGTTTTTCTAGAAAGCAGGTATTCCAACATTCACAAAATCTCAAATAGTTCAAAGACTTTAGAGTTTAAGAATTGCTGATGTATTTCAGCCTCTTTATTTCATAAGTGATGCAATCAGCCCAAATGAAGATGAAAAAAAAATTAAGACATTTAAAAGAAATTTCTGGGTACTAATATGTGATATTAGTAGGAATATAATTGGTGGAGCATTTCTGAAGGGCACTTGGCAATATGTATCATAATATAAAATATGCATAGCTTTTGACCCACAATTCCAATTCCAAGAAATTATCTAAAGATGGCAATAAACTAGACAAGTACATAAAAATGTACCCACAGGAAATGTAGAACAAAATTCTAACTCACAAAAAAAGACCAGACTTACTGGCCTGACAGAGGCTGGAGAAAACCCCAGAGTATGGCCCCTGGACAGCCTTTTAGCTCTGAAGTCACTCCTGAGGTTCACCCTTCAGTCAAAGATTAGACAGGCTTATAAAACAAAATGAGACTAAAGGGGCACACTAGCCCAGGGGCAAGGACTAGAAGGCAGGAGGGGACAGGAAAGCTGGTAATAGGGAACCCAAGGTCCAGAAGGGAGAGTGTTGACGTGTCATGGGGTTGTTAACTAATGTCATAAAACAATATGTGTGCTAACTGTTTAATAAGAAGCTAGTTTGTTCTGTAAACCTTCATCTAAAGTACAATAAAAAAAGAAAAATGTACCCACAGGTATGTTCATAGCAGTCCTGCTTAAACCAGAAAAATTGGAGAGAGTCTAAATATCTAGCAATAGGAGATGGCTTAATTTAATTATGGTACCTTCACACAATGCATGCCATTCTAAAAGGGTGGTATATATCTATATTCATTGACATAGAAAATGTCTAGAACATATAACTAGATGCACAAAAGCAGGTGCAAAACCATATTTATAGTGTGATCTCATTAATATAAAATATCATCTATGTATCTAGGCATAGAAAGAGATTTGGAAGGAGGTTTATCAAAATAATAATATGAGTTATCTCTGAATAGTATCATTTCATGGAATTAAAAAATATTCTTTAAACTTTTCTGTACTGGGTAATATTTTTACAATAAACATGTATTATTGTTATATGTAGGAAACCAATGAAACTAACAAAATAAAAACAAACATTATTTTCCTCAAACAGAGACTGAAAGCATTTCCCTTGCAAATGGGAACCAGACAAGGATGCCCTTTATCACCACTCTTATTCAGCATTGTACTGGAAGTCCTAGCTAGAGAAATAAGGCAAGAAAAGGAAATAAAGGGTATACAGATTGGTAAGGAAGAAGTAAAACTATCCCTATTTGTAGATGATATGATCCTATATGTAGAAAATACCAAAGATTCCACAAGAAAACTACTGGAACTAATAGAAGGATTCAGCAAAGGGCAGGATACAAGATCAACATAAAAGAATCCATTTGATTCCTCTATACCAACAAAGAGAACTTTAAAAAGGAAGTCAGGAAAACAATACCATTTACAATAGCCCCCTCAAAAGATAAAATACTTGGGAATAAATCTAACCAGGAACATAAAAGACCTATACAAAGAAAACTACAAAACACTACTGCAAGAAATCAAAAGGGACCTACATAAATGGAAAAACATACTATGCTCATGGATAGGAAGACTCAACATTGTGAAAATGTCAATACTATCCAAAGTGATCTACAGATTCTAATGCAATCCCCATCCAAATTCCAACAGCAGTCTTTAACGAGATGGAAAAACTAATCTCCAACTTTATATGGAAAGGAAAGAGGCCCCAGATAAGTGAAGTATTATTGAAGAAGAAGAACAAAGTAGGAGGCCTCACACTACCTGATCTCAGAAACTACTATACCGCCACAGTAGTCAAAACAGCCTGCTACTTGTACAACGACAGACACATAGAAGAATGGAAAAGAATTGAGAACCCAGACATAAATCTATCTACCTATGGATAACTGATTTTTGAAAGAGGGCCAAAGTCCATTGAATGGGGAAGAGGTAGTCTCTTCGACAAATGGTGCTGGCAAAACTGGATATCTATCTGTAGAAAAATGAAAACTGTATCATTTCTCACACCATACACAAAAACGAACTCAAGATAGACCAAAACCAAAACAAACAAACAAATAAACAAAACAAAACAAAAACCAAACCCATGGCCATCAGTTTGATTCTGACTCATAGTAACCCTGTAGTAGAGTAGAACTGTCCCAGAAGGTTTCCAAGGAGCGATTGGTGGATTTGAACCACCAACCTTTTTGGTTAGCAGCCAAATTCTTAACCACTGTGCCAGCGGGGTAAGATCTAAATACAAAATCTAAAACTCTAAAGATCATGGAAGAAAAAATAGGGACAACACTATGGGTCCTAATATATGGCATAAATAGAATACCAAACATAACTAAAAATGCACATGCAGCAGAAGATAAACAAGATAAATTGGACCTCCTAAAAATTAAACACTTATGCTCAACAAAAGACTTCTCCATAAAAGTCAAAAGAGAACCTACAGACTGGGGAAAAAATTTTGGCTATGACATATCCAACAAGGGTCTAATCTCTAAAATTGATAGAAAACTTCAACACCTCGACAATAAGACAAACAATCCAATTAAAAAATGGGCAAAGAATATGAACAACCACTTCACCAAAGAAGACATTCATGTAGCTAACAAACATATGAAGAAATGCTTGTGATCATTAGCAATTAAACAAACAAACAAAAAAACCCCAAACAGTTGCCATCGAGTTGATTCTAACTCATAGAAACACTATAGGCAGTAAAACTGCTCCATAGGGTTTCCAAGGAGCGACCGGTGGATTCAAACTGCCGACCTTTTGGTTTACAGCCACAGCTCTTAACCACTGTGCCACTAGGGCCCCCATTAGCAATCAGAGAGATGCAAGTCAAAACTACAATAAGATAACATCTCACCCTGACATTACTGGCACTAATCAAAAAAAACAAAAAATAACAAATGTTGGCAAGATTATGAGGAGACTGGAACTCTTATATACCACTGGTGGGAATGTAAAATGGTACAACCACTATGGAAAATGGTATGGCACTTCCTCAAAAAGCTAGAAATAGAAATACCATATGATTCAGCAATCCCATTCCTAGGAATATATCCTAGAGAAATAAGAGCCATCACGTGAATAGACATATGCACACCCATATTCATTGCAGCATTATTCACAATAGCAAAAAGATGGAAACAACCTAGGTGCCCATCAACAGATGAATAGATAAACAAACTGTGGTAAATACACACAATGAAATACTACACAACGATAAGGAGTAATGATGAATCTGAGAAACATCTCACAACATAGATGAATTTGTAGGACATTATGCTGAGTGAAATAAGTCGATGACAAAAGGACAAATATTGTATGAGAGCACTATTACAAAGTAACAACAAAATGTTTACACATAGAAAAAGAAAGAAAGGAAGAACATTCTTTGATGGTTGCCAGAGATGGGAGTAAATTACCAAATAGATAGAAGACACGTGTTAATATTGGTAAACGGAAAGGCAATATACAATATGGGAGAAGTCAGCACAACATGACCAAATCAGAGGACACTGAGAGGAACACAAGAATAAAAGGCAGCTACAGTAAGTACTATAGCATAGGCAGTCCTGCAAAAATAGTATTAACAAACAATAATCTACAAATACATAGGAAGATAGATATGCCAAGGGGTATGGGAGGGTGTAAGGGAGCACACCCACTGGCATATACAGGTTTGGTGTTGGAAATCTCTACATACATGACTGTAGGTGCTCCTCATATATTAATATAGACAATAGAGTACATAAGGGGCACAGTCAGGAAAACTTCTTAGGCATAAGCAAACACCTCACAGGATGAAGTTCCTAGGCTCAAAGGCAAAGGACCATAGGCTCCGGGGACAACTATGTCAATTGGCACAACATAGTTCATAAAGACAATGTTCTGCATCCTACTGACCACCTTTCAGCTAAACAGTAGACAGGCCCATAAATAAACAATAACACCCCACAGTGAGTAGCATCTGGGGTCTTAAAAACTTGTGAGCAGCCATTTAAGATACAACTATTGTTCTCTTCCCTTCCAGAACAGAGGAGAGTGAAGAAAACGAGAGACTCAAGGGAGCAATTAGTTCAAAGGACCAATGGACCACATGAAACACAGACTATATGACCCTGAGACCAGAAAAACTAGATGGTGCCCAGCTACCACTACCAATTGCTCTGAATGGGATCACAACAGAGGTCCTGGACAGATCAGGAGAAAAATGTAGCAAAAAAATCAAATTCACAAAAAAGACCAGACTTACTGGTCTGACAGAGACTGCAGGAACCCCTGAGACTATGGCTCTAAGACACCCATCTGATCTAGAACTGAAGCCGTTCCCAGAGATCACCTTTCAGCTAAACAATAGATAGGCCCATAAATAAAAAATAGCACCTGAGAGGAACATGTTCCTAACAACGATCAATTATATGAGATCAAAAGGGCAATATTTGCCCAAAATGAAAGATGAGAAGTCAGGGAGGGGTTAAAAGATCAGAACAAAAGGAAACAGTGAACCCAGGGCAGAAATGAGGAGAGTGCTGACACATTGTGAGGAATGAAACTAAGGCCATGAAACACTTTATGTACAAACTATCGAATGGGAATCTAATTTGCTCTGTAAACTTTTACCTAATGCAAAATTTAAATAAATAAAAACAGTTACTTGGTCCATGTACACATATGGCTGACAAAGCAGCAAAGAAGGTGGTAGAGAAGTATGTACAATAGATTTCAGAAAAGGGAGCAACTAGCATTCCCTGTTTCATGACTTGTATCTTACTTATTTTATATAAGCACAACTCATTAATGGTGATGTATAAAATAATGTCTTACAAATATGAAGAATTAGTGACTAAATAAGCTCCTTTTACACTTATATTATTCCAAGTTTTAGTTTTCTAAAACAAAAAAACCTTTGTGCTATTTGTCAAAATAATCAAGGAAATTCCTATTCTTGGTTTTCAGACACATTTAGGTTTCCCCAACCTCCTGCTTATTCTGATCATCATATTTGTCTTCTTCTTTGGAACCTCATTCCTAGAATTTATGATCATCTATGCCTTCTCTCTGGACCTTCTACTTCCTATCTATTCTTTTCTATAATTCATCTTCCATTTGTAACATGTTACACTAAAAGTCAAGTTATCCTGTCAAGTATTACCAGTACTCTCCCTCCTGAACACACAAAGGATAGTTCTCAGTCCACCTTTCCTTGACATTGTGGTGGCACTTGACCCTGCTGATCATCTTCTCATGCTTAAAACTCTTTCCATCCTAGGCCATGACGTTGTTCTCCCCTGATTCTCCATCAATGGATACTTCTCTCCTCTTTCTGTGTCCATTCTTACACACCCAACCCTACTACTATCTTCTTTGACCTTCGGCCTCTCTCTTTCCATTCAATATCTGATGTGTTCCTTTTCTCCTGTGAGTTCACCTATCACTTCTATGTGTCTGTCTCTAAAATTTACATTATCAGCTCTTTTTGTCTGCAATCCAATCCTATGTTAACAAATGCTTACAGGTCTGGCTATTTGTATGTGTACCCAAAACTTAGCATTTCCAAAATTAAATTCAACATCTGTAACTTTGCCAAAGCTACACACCAAGCTCTGTGAGCCTGCCTCTCCTTTTCAAACATCTTGGTTTGGTCTGGGGAATCACGACTCTCCCTGTAGTGTGGATTTTTTTATTACTACACTGTGATGGTTATGGTTGTGTGTCAACTTGGCTGGCCCATGATTCTCAGTGGTTTTGCCGTTATGTAATAATGTAATTAACTCCATGATGAGATTTCTATGAGTAGCCAATCAGTTGAAAGGGAATTTCCTTGGGGGTGTGGCCTGCCTTCAGTATATAAATGGATGTTCCAGCAAGGCTCTCTCTCTGGATTCTGCATCTGGCTCATCATCATCGAACCTCCAGTTATCGGGACTTGAGCTAGCAGCTTACCTGCTGATCTTGGGATTCATCAGCCTCTGCAGCCTGTGAGCCAGCAGTCTGCTGTCTTGCCTGCTGATCTTGGATTAGTCAGCCTCTGCAGGCTGTGAGCCAGTAGCCTGCTATCTAACCTGCCGATCTTGGGTTCATCAGTCCCTACAGCTATCAACTACGTGAGCCACTTCCTTGAGATAAATCTCTCTCTCTCTGCACACACACACACACACACACACACACACACACACGGTTGTATCCTTTCACCATAGTTATTCAAAATGTATGCTGAGCAAATAATCCAAGAAGATGGACTATATGAAGAAGAATGCGGCATCAGGATTGGAGGGAGACTCATTAACAACCTGTGTTATGCAGATGACACAGCCTTGCTTGCCGAAAGTGAAGACGACTTGAAGCACTTACTGATGAAGATCAAAGACCACAGCCTTCAGTATGGATTACACCTTAACATAAAGAAAACAAAAATCCTCACGACTGGACCAATAAGCAAGATCATGATAAACAGAGAAAAGATTGAAGTTGTTAAGGATTTCATTTTATTTGGATCAACAATCAATACCCATGGAAATAGCAGTCAAGAAATTAAAAGACGTATTGCATTGGGCAAATATGCTGCAAAGGACCTCTTTAAAGTGTTAAAAAGCAAAGATGCCATCTTGAAGACTAAGGTGCTCCTGACCCAAGCCATGGTGTTTTCAGTCACCTCATATGCATGCAAAAGCTAGACAATGAATAAGGAAGACCAAAAAAAAATTGATGCCTTTGAACTGTGGTGTTGGTGAAGAATATTGAATATACCATGGACTGCCAAAAGAACAAAACGGATCTGTCTTGGAAGAAGTACAACCAGAATGCTCCTTAGAAGCAAGGATGGCCAGTTATGTCTCACATACTTTGAACACGTTATCAGGAGGGATCAGTCCCTGGAGAAGGACATCATGCTTGGTAAAGTAGAGTGTCAGTGAAAAAGAGGAAGACCCTCAATGAGATGGACGGATACAGTGGCTGCAACAATGGGCTCAAGCATAACAACAATTGTGAGGATGGCACAGGACCAGGTAGTGTTTTGTTCTGTTGTACATAGGGTCATTATGAGTTGGAACCGACTTGATAGCACCTAACAACAACATAGATATGCATGCTTTACTAGTTTTGCTTCTTTAAAGACCCCAGACTAAGATATTTGGTACCAGCCATGGTTCTAGAGATATAAAATTTTAAAGATGAGTTTTCTAAATTGGTTCTCAAGTCTGGTTAGTCTTAAAGATGTTGATGACTGCTTCTAGTAGTAAACAGGCACTGCTAACCCATGGCATGAGGTAGCAATAGAAATACACAAAATATCACCACCAATAGATCAAGTATCAAGAGGTGAGGCTCTGGGTGATCACATGTTTGATACTTTTCTACAATTTTGTCAGAATAAGAAGTATAAGGAAGGTGGTTGGTTGGTCCTACTTTTGTTAGACAAAGTGGTGAAAGAAAGAGATAAGCTCAAGGCTTCAGAGTCAAAGCTCAAGCACCACATAAATGACCTCAAAGTTTCCACTTGTGCCCTGAGAGACAGCCTTACTTCTTGTAGTAACAGAGCTGATATAGCTGAAAACCAACCCAGAGTCTTATTGTAAGAGTGGCTGAATTACAATGCCAATTGAATTCCCAACCTCGAGTGATGGCTGAAGTTAAAGTGAGGGCACTGATTGGGAAGGAATAGGAGCCTGAAACTTGGGATGGGGACATACGAGCAGACAGTAAGGAAGCTGGGCACACTGAACCCCTAAATTCCATTGAATCACTTCTGCCAACAAAATCAGCCCTCCCACTCCCATCTGAAGAGATCACTCCATTTTTGTCTGCTAAGCCACCCTCCACAGTAAAATCATTAGCTTCTCCACCCTCATCTAATGAAATTAACCCAGCTGTGTCTGAAGAGCTTTTGTCTGAGTCATCCCCTGGGGAAACATCTGAGTCGTTGCCTGGAGCATCACCTGAGGCAGATGCCTTAAAAGGCATTGCTGATTGTTCTCAGCACACATCCTCATCACCCATTTTTGCTTCTAGACCTATAACTAAAGTCCCAGCAAGCCCCAAAAAATGAAGTACAAAGTGTGACCCAGGAGGAGGTAAGCTATGCTCCAAAAGAACTGCTTGACTTTTCTAATACGTACAAACAGAAATCTGGGGCATATACATGGGAATGACTATTAAGGGTGTGGGATAATTGTGCAAGGAACATAAAATTGGATCAGTGTGAGTTTATTGATATGGGCCACTAAGCACAGATTCTTCATTAATGTTTCAGCTCGAGAAGATAGGAAAGGATCTAATGGTTTATTTGCTTGGTTTGCTGAAGCATATATTAAAAGGTGGCCTACAATAAACTAAGTTGAAGTACGAGACCTGCCTTGGTACACTGTAGAAGAAGGTATTCAAAGGCTTAGGGAACTTGGCATGTTAGAGTGGATTTATCAGGTTAGACCCACTGAACCACACATGGAGTTCCCAGAGAACACACCTTATACCACAACAGTGAGGAACAAATTGTAAAGGAAGTACGAGCTTCCTTGAAGTCTTCTGTGATTGCTATTTTATGTGAGTCATATTTGACAGTGGGAACTGCCCTAACTGAATTAAGACATCTAAATACAATGGAGCTGATTAGACCCCGTGGTGTTAGGGGCCAAGTGGCAGCACTCAATCAACAAAGACAAGGTGGGTATGGTTACTGTAATGGACAGTGGAGTCAAAGCAGTAATCAGAATAGTCCAACTCGTATGGATTTATGGCATTGGCTACTTAATCATGGTGTCCCTAGGAGTGAAATAGATGGGAAATCTACTTAATATTTACTTGATTTGTATAAGCAGAAATTCTAGGTCAAATAAATGGCAATCTAACTTGAATCGTCAGAATAGAGAGTCATGGACCCTTAATCAGTTCCCAGACTTGAGCCAGTTTACAGACCCACAACCCCCTGAATGAAAGGGAGGCCAGGTCCCCTTGAAGAAGGACCCCAATACACTGCCAAAAATTTATAGTGTTAATCTTTTTCCCAGCCTTCCTGAAAATGATCTATGGTCTTTTACGAGAGTGACTGTTCATCGGGGAAAAGGAAATAATCAGACTTTTTGGGGATTACTGAATACTGTCTGAATTTACACTAATTCCAGGAGACCCAAAATGTCACTGTGGCCCACCAGTCAGAACGGGGGTGTATGGAGGTCAGGTTATTAATAGAGTCTTAGCTCAGGTTCATCTCACAGTGGGTCCAGTGGGTCCAAACCCATCCTGTAGTGATTTCCCTAGTTCTAGAATGCATAATTGGAATAGACAGACTCAGCAATTAGCAGAAACCCCACACAGGATCCCCGACAAGTGGAGTAAGGGCTATTACAGTAGGAAAAGCCAAGTAGAAACCATTAGAACTTCCCCTGCCTAGGGAAAAAGTAAACCAAAAGCAATACTGCATTCCAGGAGGGATTGCAGAGATTATTGCCACCACTGAGGACTAGAAGGATGCAGGGGTGGTTATTCCCACCACAGCCCCATTCAACCCGCCTATCTGGCCTGTGCAAAAAACAGATGGATCTTGGAGAATGACAGTGTATTATCGAAAAGTTAACCAGGTGGTAACTATAATTGCAGCTGCTCTTCCAGATGTGCTATCATTGCTTGAACATATTAATACATCTCCTGGTACCTGGTATGCAGCTATTGATCTGGCCGATGCCTTTTTCTCAATTCCAGTTTTGAAGGACCACCAGAAGCAGTTTGCCTTCAGCTGGCAAGGGCAGCAATATACCTTCAGTGTCCTACCTCAGAGGTATATAAACTCTGCAGCTCTATGTCATAATTTGGTCTGCAGGAAACTTAATCGTTTTTCCCTTCCACAAGATGTCACACTGGTCCACTATATTGATGACATTATGCTGACTGGACCAAGTAAGGAAGAAGTGTCAATGATTCTGGACTTATTGATAAAACATTTGCATGCCAGAGGGTGGGAAACTGATCTGACAAAAATTCAGGCACCTTCCACCTCAGTGAAATTTCTGGCGGTCCAGTGATGTGGGGCATGTCAAGATATTCTTTCTAAAGTGAAGGATAAGTTATTGCATCTTGCTTCTCCCACAACTAAAAAGGAGGCACAATGCCTAGTGGGCCTCTTTGGATTTTGGAGGCAACATATCCCTCATGTGGGTGTGTTACTCTGGCCTATTTATCAAGTGACTCAAAAAGCTGCTAATTTTGGGTGGGGCCCAGAACAAGAGAAGACTCTACAACCAGTTCAGGCTAATGTGCAAGCTGCTCTGCCACTAGGGACATATGATCTGGCTGATCCAATGGTGCCTGAAGTCTCAGTAGCAGATAAGGATGCTGTTTGGAGTCTTTGGCAGGTTCCTATCATGAATCACAGCACAGATCCTTAGGATTTTGGAGTAAAGCCCTACCATCCTCTGCATATAATTACTCTCCTTTTGAGAAACAGATTTTGGCTTGTTACTGGGCCTTGGTAGAGATGGAATGCTTAACCACGGGCCACAAAGTCATCATGTGGCCTGAGCTGCTCATCACAAATTGGGTGTTGGGCATAAAGTCAGACATCATAGGATGTTCCTTATAATCAATTGATTGAGGAAGAGAAAACTCATGCCTTGTTTACAGATGATTCTGTGCGATATGCAGGCACCACTCAAAAGTGGGCAGCGGCAGCACTACAGACCCTTTCTGGGACGTTCCTGAAGGATAGTGGTGAAGGGAAATCATCCCAATGGACAGGACTTCAAGCAGTGCACCTGGTTGTTCACTTTGCTTGGAAGGAGAAGTGGTCAGATGTGCAATTATATACTGATTCATAGGCTGTACCCAATGGTTTGGCTGGATGGTCAGGGACTTGGAAGGAACGTGATTGGAAAATTGGTGACAAGGAGGTATGAGGAAGAGGTATGTGGATAGACCTCTCTGAAAGGGCCAAAGAAGTGAAGATATTTGTATCTCATGTGAATGCTTACCAAAGGGTGACCTCAGCAGAGGAAGATTTTAACAATCAAGTGGATAGGATGATGTATTCTGTGGAAACCAGTAATCCTCTTTCCCCAGCCACTCCTGTCATTGCCCAATGGGCTCATGAACGAAGTGGCCATGATGACAGGGATGGAGTTTATACATGGGCTTAGCAACATGGACTTCCACTCACCAAGGCCAACTTGGCTACAGTCACTGTTCAGTGCCCAATCTGCCAGCAGCAGAGATCAACTTTGAGTCTCTGATATGGCACCCTTCCTCAAGGTGATCAGCCAGCAACCTGGTGGCAGGTTGATTACATTGGACCACTTCCATCATGTGAAAGGCAGTGTTTTGTTCTTACTAGAACAGACATATTACTCTGCATATGGATTTGCCTTTCCTGTATGCAATGCTTCTGCCAAAACTATCATCTGTGGATTTACAGAATGCCTTACTCACCATCATAGTATCCCACACAGCATCACCTCATATCAAGGGACTCACTTCACAGCAAATGAAGTGCAGCAATGGGCCCATGCTCATGGAATTCACTGGTCTTACCATGTTCCCCATCATCTTGAAGCAGCTGTTTCATAGAACTATGGAATGGTTTTCTAAGACACAATTACAGCACCTGCTAGGTGGAAATACCTTGCATGGCTGGGGCAAAGTTCTCCAGGAGGATGTATATGCTCTAAGCCAGCATCCAATATATGGTGCTGTTTCTCCCATACCCAGGACTCATGGGTCCAGGAATCAAGGGGTGGAAATGGGAGTGGCACCACTCACTATTACCCCTAGTAACTCTCTCACAAGGTTTTTTGCTTCCTGTACCCGCAACTCTATGCTTTGCAGGTCTAGAGGTCTCAGTTCCAAAGGGAGGAATGCTCACACCTGGAGACGCATCACTGATTCCAACTGAAATGGAAGCTAAGAATACCACCCACCCACTTTGGGTTCCTCATGTGTCTGGATCAACAGGCAAAGAAGAAAGTTACCACATCGGCTAGTGTGATTGATCCTGATTACCAAGAGGAAATCAGACTGATATTACATAATAGAGGTAAAGAAGAGTATGTCTGGAATACTCGGGGCATCTCTTAGTACTACTATGCCCTGTGATTAAAGTCAATGGAAAACTACAGAAACCCAATTCCCACATGACTACTAGCGGCCCAGACCCTTCAGGAATGAAGGTTTGAGTCATCCCACACAGGCAAAGAACCACGACAAGCTTAGGTGCTTGCTGAGGATAAAGAGAATACGGAATGGGTGGTGGAAGAAGGTAGTTCCAAATACCAGCTACAACCATGTGATCAGCTGAGAAATGAGGACGGTAATTGTTATTAGTATTTCTTCCTTGTATGTGTGCATTAAATATTTTTGTTTTCTTCCCCTATAAAATATAAGATGTAAATAGGGTGCATGTTAGTTGTATCACGTTAGACACAAGTATGACTTTATAATTGTCTTTATTTTAGAGTTTGTGTATGGTTTAAGGAGATGTGTACAAGTGTCAAGCTGACAAGGGTTGGATTGTGACAGTTAAGGTTGTGTGTCAACTTGGCTGGGCCATGATTTGCAGTGGTTTGGCAGTTAGGTAATGATGTAATCAAATACATGATGAGATCTGATACCAGCAGCCAATCAGTTGAAAGGGAGTTTCCTTGGGGGTGTGGTCTGCCTCCAGTATGTAAGTGGATGTTCTAGCAAGGCTCTCTCTCTGGATCCCGCATCCAGATCATCATCATCTGACCTCTAGTTTTTGGGACTTAGGCTAGCAGCTTACCTGCCGATCTTGGGATTCATCAGCCTCTGCAGCCTGTGAGCCAGCAGCCTGATGTCTGGCCTGTCAATCTTGAGTTCATCAGCCCCTATAGCTATGTGAGTTAGCAGAAGCCTCTAGCCTGATGTCTCACCCATGGACTTGGAACTTGCCACCCTCTACAACCACGTGAGCCATTTCCTTGAGATAAATCTCTCTCTATATATACATATATACACACACACTTCACTGGTTTTGCTTCTCCAGAGAAACCAGCCTAAGACATACACACATCCATCAACATGACTAAATAGTTACATTTTATGTCTGACTTGAGCAATCTCATATATTTTTTAATTCAGATGAGCTTTTATTAATTAAAAGTCAACTTCTAAGCACTGAATATCCCTAGTGCACTCTGTCGAAGTTCACTAGTCTACTCCAAGTCTGTCAAACGTATTAGGAATAAGACAGAAGTTTCATGGAGATGACTTCAACTGATAAAAATAGAATCTAAATAATTTAGCTGTTTCATTCTTAACCAATGTCCCTCTGTAACCTAGGTAATATGCAATCTCTAGGTAGGTTTTTTCTTGTGCCTTTCCTTATATTGCCCTTCCTGTTCTTAGCTTCATGATATGGTTGAAACTATTTCCCCAACTGGAATGCCCTCAGGTTCCCCTTACTTCATAACAACGCTTCTTGACCCAGCACATGCCCCACATCTTCCATGAAACATTCTCCAACCCATACTCATCTCTCTTTTCTTATTTCAGTTACCATACCATAACTATCTTGTAACTGTTTTGAGTATATCATTTCTGTTTATGCAGAGTGCTGGCACATCATAGGTGCTCGATAATTATCTCCTATTTAATTTATCAAAGTAAATATTTTAAAGGAAACCTAGTGAAAGAAGAAGAAATGATAATATTAGAATACACCATTTTACAACACCTAATGAAATAAAGGATCCTAGTTCATGATCATCCATGGCTATTAAAAACCTCACTTTAACAGCTGATAGGAAATTTTATAATAGATTAATTAGGCTGGCAACAATGGCCAATCGAAACATCACAGGGAAACAGGCAGACATTATGGCCACCTGATTAAAGTATACAACACTCTCATGAACTATTCTTACCAAAAATAAAATTGAATGTGATCCAATCTCTTGACTTACCTCCAAGGTTACAGGAAATTCATCCACCAGAGAAGCATGTTAAACAACATTATGGGGATACAATCAGCAAAATCCAATATTTGGGAAACTTTAAAGGACTTTAACAAATTACGAGAAAAAAACAAGGGAATGAGAACTATAGATTAAAAGAGATTTAAGAGATATCAGCCGTTTGCAATATGTGGATCATATCTGGATTCTGATTTGAATAAACTGACTTTGAAAAATTATGAGATAATTGGAGATATTTCAACATCGATTGGTTAGTTGATGCTATTAAGGAATTATTGTTAAACTTTTTTAGGTATGATAATAGTGTGGTTATGCTTCTTTTAAGAGTCCTTTTAATTTTAGAGATCTATGCTGAAATACCAACAGATGAAATGATATGATGTCTGAGATTTGCTTCAACACAATCCAATAGGCACAGGAAAGGAGGTGAGGGTATAGATTAAACAATTTTGGCTAATGAATTGCCAAGTGTTGAAGTTCAGTGATGATAGACTTTTGTATAAGTTTAAGATTTTTCCACAATAAAATCTTTTAAAAGCTAAAATGAACCACAAAATAAAATGTAGGTGTATCCAAAGAGATTTTTATAATAAAATACTATAGTCTCAAGATTCTGAGGCAGTGGGAAGAAAGAATTCAGATGCATTGAAACTAGTAGAGGAGAAAAAAGAATACATTCAGCTTTTCTAAGAACTGAGATTACAGCTATAAATTTCAGTGTCAAGGAGCTTGTATTTTGGAAATACTCTTCTCATCTTTTGGTTTAAGACTAACTTATGAAAATCATCATTGGATGACCTTCGTGTACGTGATGTCATATGATTTGAAGAAAAAGCATAGCAAAGATCCATAATTGGAGAGGATTTGTTTCTGTTTTCCAACGCAAATATAGCAAGAAAATAACCAGACTGAATAACTCCCAGTTTACCCACCAATTTACCCTGTAATTTCTTCCTTGTCATATTGTTAGCAATAGGTGATTTTCTTCAGAAAAAATAAAATAATGTTGAGTTTTTAAAAGGGGTGCACATACCATACAATCAAGAAATGACTGCAAGTTCAACAACCAAAATCCAGCGGACAGTAGATGTCAAGCAACATATGGAAAAACAGAAAGAAATAAAAGTAAAGACAAAGAAATACTGAAAACAAAACAAAACCATAAAGCAAGGCTGCATCAGCCCTCAGAAATCAAAATTGCTTCCACTTAATATTGGAATCATGGGAATGGTTAGGGATTGTTAGAGGCTTATCTGAAGTCAGTAGTTCACAACATCATTTGTAATTAGAAATGTACCGAAAGAAAAAATTTGAAGAGTAAATGGGAGAAAGCTGTTGAAGCTAGCATTATATTATAAGTAGCGAAAGTTGTGGGATCTTGACAATGAGAAACAGGCTTAGCAGCAACTGGTATCTAAGCAATCAGGTAAAAGTGGACTTTTTTAGAATCCACAATGGGTAAGGTGAAGAATCTGGTGGGAAAAGGATGCCACTGAACAGATCTTTATGTGATGGATCCCCACGGAGGAAGCCAAGGGATTTGGATGGCTCCCTTGTGGAGAGAATGACAACCGATTATTTCAAGATGCCTGAGAATAAGAAAACTGGCAGATGGGCAAATAAATCAATATTAGCACAATAGGCTAAACATAAAACTTGTGAGTGAACAGTGAGTGAAAGGAAGAATAGTCCAGAAGAATATCTCAGCGGTTTTATTTTAAAAGACTTGCTAATTACATAGCTTTAAACAGAGCATGTGAACATAACTGTGTATCAATAATAACCATGAAAGAACATTACCACAGTGATACTCAAGAACATGCTGTAAGGAAAGAATTATTTAGGTTATTAACTACAGGACATTTTCCCAGGTCTTTAGTTAGTACTTTGCTTAATATTCCTGCCATGAGTACAGTCTTTGAATGAAACCCTAACCTAAGAGATGACAAATGACATTTTTACGTTCCTCTATTACAAATGAAAAATTAAGGGTTTACAAAGTAAAATGAAAATGGTTAGTAACAGTACATGGACTTCTTACTCTTAATGTAAAGTGGTTTAGGTGAAATTAATAAACACATATATTTTCAGAGGGAATAAATTACTAGAAAAACAAAAAATGAAGTCCATGAAAACTTCAAAGGTAACAATTGAAATTAACATCAAGGTAACAATATTAACACAAATAATTTTACATCAAAGTTGAAAGCTTTGAAAAAATTCTATTATAAGTGGCTGTATGGTATAAAGGAAATGAGTATTGAACTATTAGAACACCTACTTTTTAGTCCGATCTCTGCCACTCACCAACTACATTGTTACTTTGAGAAAATAGCTAAGCCAGTTTTCCCACATGTTAAAGAAAAGGACTGGAGCAGGTGTCCTCTATAGCTCTCTTCAGTTATACTATTTTGATTCTATTTTATTATTATCCTAATATGGAGAGATTACGATAAATGACATGCTCTGCAATTTTCTTCTGTAAGCAAAACCAACTGCAGTGAGGAATACCAGTATTTTATAGGACTTTTAAATAATAATAGACAATTAAACATTAATATTGAAGTCTATCAGCCATATTTATAGAAATATTGTATGATGTGCTTGTTTTACATTGGAAATCAAAGGAAAGATACAGTCTCACCGGTGCCTGTAACTGACAATAAACTATTAAAAACGGCCATTTTTGAGAGCTTATTGTATTCCAGGCTCATGCTTTAAAAAGGCAATAAACACATGGTGCAATGTAATCCTTCAAACAAATAAGCCTGTCTCCTTCACACTTCAACTGAATAACTTCTATTTACCCTAGTCAAGGCCCCAGGAAGCCTTCTCTCGCCCACCACACCTAGGTCAGATGCCTCTTCTCTGCTTCCCTAGCACCTTGCCCCTCTTCTATTACTCCACACATCAAACCATTTGGAATTGCCTGTACCACTGACTGGGCTACAAACTGAAGGGCAAGGACCAAATCTGTTTTATTCATGGGTTGCATTTCCAGATCAAGGGCAGTGGTGATTCAGTGGTAGAATTCTTGCCTTCCATACAGGAGACTTGGGTTCCTCAAGTACAGCCACCACTCATCTGTCAGTGGAGGCTCGTGTGTTGCTATTATGCTGAATAGGATTTAGCAGACTTTCTAGACTAAGATGGACTAGGGAGAAAGGCCTAGTGATCTACTTCTGAAAATCGGACATTGAAAATCCTGTGGATCACAAGGGTACAATCCACAACCAGTCATGGGGATGGCCAGGATCAGGCAGTGTTTTGTTTCATTGTTCATGGGATCGTCATGAGGTCCAACCCTATGGCAGCTAACAACACCTCTAGAGCCTAGCACAGCATCTAACACTTAGAAAGGGTTCAATAAATAATTGTTGAGTGGGTGGATGAGTAAGAATTTAAGACTATGCTTAAAAGTTAGACTGACAATGTTTTCTTTTCTCTGCCCGAGTTGGTCTTTAGAAAGAAAAGGGTCAGCTCCAGACACACTACCATTTTCTGACTCCTCCACCGTGGGGCTCTGCCCAAGTTCCACTGGTGTTTTCTGATGTGGAAAATATTCAGAAAACCTTGTCAGGATTTTCAATGGCTCATTCATATTTCTATCAATGTTAGAGGACGCGTGGGAAAAGTGGCAAGTAAATTCCTTTGTTTCTTCCATAAATGTTCCTTTAAGCTTCTAAATCCAGTTCAGCTAAGGAAACTTCAAATTTTCATTTTATTAAATCTTTAACAGTCTGCTAGCTCCATTCAATTCTTTACAAATGTCCCACCATTTTTTCAATATTACCTACCTAAGCTTTTTTATCTTATGTGTTCCATTTATGTTTAAACTTCACTCAAGAAATACAGCACCTGTGATTTCGCATAGGTTATTAAAGCTTTCTGTTCTCTGCTTGGGATTTTTTGCTTAGCAGAAAGATTTGGTTTTTCCTCTTGGTTTCACAATTGTCCCTTGTTTTCCTGGGTAACTTCATACGGGTTTTTTTTTTTTTTTTTAAATTACCTCTCTTTGATAACTGCTTTCCATTTTCAGTGGCTTTTTATTAGTCTTTCTCAGAATCTCAAAGATTATGCACTACTGCTATTTTGACTGTTCAGTGTCCTTTTCTTTACAAATAAAATTGTGCAAAGTTTCATTTAATTGGGTTCTGAAAGGTCTAGTCTTAGTGCAAAACAAGACTTCTAGAGAAAGAAAAAAAATAAATGTCAATAAATACAAAACTATCAACAGATTTTTTTTTTCCTAAGGGACAAAAATTACAAACTTCTCAATAATTTTATTTATGAAGCTGACAAAGCAAAATTTCATGAAAGAAAGAGTCAGAGAACTGTACTAAGAGGCAGGAAATCACCTGCCGGCTATGAGATTTTGGGAAAGCACTTTGCTTTACTGAGCCTCAAATCCTCCTCTAAAAAGTAAGGGGACTAGATCAGTGTTTTTCAAGCAGGAGATCATAACTCAGTGGTGAACCCTCAGTGGTGGACCACAAAATCATATTTATGGATAGCAGTTAGCATTTTTTACGAAAGGCAATAGATTAGAAAATATTAGAGTGCATTTCTTGTCATTGTAGTAATACTGTTTCAATAAACTGTTTCCATTCTGTGTGTGTTAGTTTGTGATGTAAAATATACATATTTAAATTTTTTAATTTATTTTGTTGTTGTTGAGAATATATACAGCAAAACATACACCAATTCAACAGTTTCTAAATGTACAGTTCAGTGACATTGATTACATTCTTTGAGTTGAACAACCATTCTCACCTTCCTTTTCTGAATTGTTCCTCCCCAATTAACATAAACTCACTGCCCTATAAAGTTCCTGTCTAATTCTTCCAGTTGCTGTTGTCAACCTGATCACACAAAGACAGTTCTTAAAAGAGCATAATGCTCAAGGGCAGAAATTTTTTACTAGTGAAGCTAATCTATTATTTGATTTTAAGAAGACTTCAGCAGATGTTTTTGGTTTAAGGTTTAAGGATTATCTCAGGGAAATAGTTTCAGGGGTTCATCCAGCCTCCATGGCTCCAGAAAGTCTGGAGTCCTTGAGCATTTGAAATTCTGTTCTGCATTTTACCTCTTTTGGTCAGGATTCTTTTATAGAATCTTTGATCAAAATATTCAGTAATGTTAGCCAGGCACCATCTAGTTCTTCGGGTCTCATGGCAAAGGAGGCAGTCATTCATGGAGGCAATTAGCCACACATCCATTTCCTCCTATTCCTGACTTTCCTTGTTCCTCTGTTGCTCCAGGCAAAAAAGAAACCAATTGTTGTACCTTGGATGGCTGCTTGCAAGCTTTTAAGACTCCAGGCACTACGCAAGGAGCTAGAAGGTAGAATAGAAACACTAAACACATTTATTAGACCAATTAACTGGGATGTCGCATGAAACCATGACCCTAAACCTCCAAACCAAGGAACTGAATCCCATAAGCAGTTTCAGCAGCTATTCTTTTTTTTGGTCATTGTTGTAAATACGTCTATAACACAACTTTTGCAGGTGTACAACTTACTGACAGTACTTACAATAATCAGCTGTGCAAACCTACCCTTGTGGTATTTCTATCAATGTAAATTGAAACTCAGTACTCCATAAGCAATAATCTCACCTCTTTCCCTCTCCCTTCTGTTCCTGGAACCACTTTGAAACTCTGATCTCTATACATTTGCCTGTCTTGTCTTTTTATATAAGTGAGGTCATATAATATTTATCCTTTCATGACTGACTTATTTTCACTCAGCATAATGTCTTCAAGCTCCATCCGTACTATATCATGTATCAAGACTTCATTTTTCCTACTGGCTGAATAGTATTCTATTGCATGTATGTACCACATTTTGTTTATCCATTCATTTGTTGATGGGCATTTAGGTTGTTTCCACCTTTTGGCTACTGTGAATAGTACTGCAATGAATATTAGTGTACAAGTCTCTGTTTGAGTCTCTGCTTTCAAGTCCTTTGAGCACAATTGCTGAGTCATATGGTAGTTCTAGTTTTCATTTTTTGAGGAACTGCCACACAGTTTTCCACAATGGCTGAACCATTTTGCATTCCCACAGCAATGGATAAGGGTTCCAATTTCCCCACATCCTCACCAACATTTGTTATTTTCTTTGTTTTTTTAATTTTATTTAATCTTAGCCATCTAGTGCAAGTGAAACGGTATCTCATTGTAGTTTTGATTTGCATCTCTCTGATGGCTAATGATGTTGAGCATCTTTTCATGTGTTTGGTGGCCATTTCAATGTCCTCTTTGGTGAAATATCTATTCAAGTCCTTTGCTCATTTTATGATCTGGTTATTTGTCTTTGTCTTGTTAAGTTGTCGAAGTTTTATATATATTTTAGGCATTAGTTTCTTATCAGATATATGGTGTTTGAAGATATTCTCTCAGTCTGTAGTTTGTCTTTTCACTTCTTTTGTAAACTCCTGATGAATGATAGTTTTTTAGAAGTCCCATTTACTTTGTCTTTGCTGTTTGTGCTTTTGTTATTATATTAGATAATCCACTGTTAAAAAATAGTCTCGAAAGCGTTGCCTCTGCATTTTCTCCTAAGAATTTTATGATTTTAGTTTGCACTAAAATACATTTCTAACTCTAGGTCAGAGTCAAAAAAGCTTGAAAATAACACCAGGAAGCTGTCTATAATCCCTCCCAATGTTAAAATTCTTCAGCTCTGTAATATAAAGACTAAAGCTATTGGCCTCCGTCATTAAGCCGCATTCTTTCTTATGCCTATGCAGTCAACCTGGAAGCACGGTATAGATGAGAGAACTCAGGTTTTGAAATCATAAACCTGGGCTTGGGTTCTGCCTCTGCAACTTACTTACTAGTGGTATTTCCCGGGGTGCATTGTTTAGAGCCTCATATTAGTATAAAATGGGATAATAATGACATATATCTTACAGGGTTGCTGTGCAAACACCATCCAGTTGCATAAGCCAGAAACTCAGGAATCATTCTGACACTGCCTGTTCCTGACGCTCCATATATAATTCATCACCAAGTCCTGATGACTGTACCTCCTTTTCTTGGACCCACTCACTGCTGTCCATCTCCAGGTCACTACCCTGATCCTACAAGAGTCTCCCTGCATGTACTCTTCTCTCTCTCTGTGCTGAGCTCAAAGTGATTCTTTTTCAAACACACCTTTGATTATGTCTCAGTTTCTGCCTACATCCCAAGCTCCTTGCTTAACACTTTTAAACTATTTCCAGTGGCCATTAGTGTGAAATCTAAACTCCCAACTATGGCCTTCAAGACCTCTATGGTTTGGCCCTGCTATCTCTGCAGCCCCAACCCAAATTCCCATTCCAATTACTGCCTGACCCTCTGAGCTTCAGGCACACCAGCATTCTTACAGATCTCTGAACAAGCCATGTTTTCTCCAGTTACATGGATGTTGTACATGCTATTTCCTTTCCTTGGAATGTTCTTCCCCTCCTCCCTGACTCCCTCACCTCTTCCTAACCAATATTTATTCTGTTTCAAATTTCAGCTCCAATGTATCGTTGTCAGTGAAGCTTTGCCCACACCTACACAAGGTCAAAACTTATTTATATGCTTCCATAACACTGTTTACTTTTCCTTCAAGATACTTATCATAGTTAGAAATTATACATTCAGTCTTATGACTACTGTTTCTCCATTAGATGGTAATTTACTTGAGGACAGGGACTATATATGATTGGGTCACCATGGTATCACCAGTAGCCTTACATACCACCTAGCACCTAATAGATGTTCAGTAAGTATATCTGAATGAATGAATAATGAGATAAGAAAGTACAAGTGCTACACAAATGTTATGTCCTTGAATTGGTGCAAGTGCTTCCTAGCTGGCTTTCCTGACTTTGACATTACTTTGAGTTAACCCATTCTGTACACATGATCTGTTAGATTAATTTTCCCATATTTTTGATCCTTTGGTCAACACTCTAACAGTAGAGGCTTTGCATTGGCCACCATTTTAAATAACATTTAAGGCTGTTTATTTATTTGGACTTCACCTTGTTAAAAGGAGGACTCCATTTCTCAAGGCATAATTGCACACAACCCCACATATACAGTCTTATTTTCTATTACACCCCAGGGTAAACAGGCCAGCCCTTCACCATCCTGTCCCGCCTCTACCACCTCACTCTTACACAGCCATGCTTATCTCTGTCCAGGGTATTTGCCTGGAAAGCTTACCTGTCGTTTTAGGACATTCAATGTCCCTTCTAAATGATTTCACCCAACATTTGTCTATCCTGTTTCTGACCTTTGTTCGTGAATAGTGTCTATAATAGACCGCACCCAGTCACCCTATAACCATTTATCTTGCTTTGTTTTAATTTCACTCACCAGTAAATAAAACTATATTATTAACAAATTGATTTGTTTTCTTGTCTATCTTTCTCATGAGATTTTAAGGCATGGTAGCAAGGATTTTGCTTTATATACTGCTCTAACACTACTCCTGACCCCTACTCCTGGAACCCTGGTGGTGCAGTGGTTAAGAACTTGGCTGCTAACCTAAAGGTCAGCAATTCAAATTCACCAGTCGCTCCCTGGAAACCCTATGGGGCAGTTCTACTCTGTCCTATAGGGTCTCTATCAGTCAGAATCGACTTGACGGCAACAGGTTTGGTTTTTTTGGTTTAACCCTACTCCTAGAACAGTGCTTCACACAAAGCAGGTGCTCAATTAATATTTGTTGGAAGAATAAATAAATGTCTGGATCTCAGATTACCAATCATATACTAGTGTATTCTCTGAAGTTTGGATTCAGACAACTAGCATTCAGCATGTCACTTCTGGGATTCCATAATTCCAGTGGAACTTTTAAGTTGGCCAGTTCCCTACACAGACCACATTCCTTCCACCTACCACCCCACCCCCTCTGCCTCTGTGGCCTTTTTATCAAGAAGGTAGGCTAAGGTCATTAAGGTTTCACACAGCAGATACGACCTGAATTCAGTTTTGAAAGATTCATAAGAAAGGAGCAAAATTTAGACGATAAAAGAGCAGTACTGTTCAGAATATGTTAAGATACTACTTTGGAGCACACGCTCTGAATGAAGGCCTAATGAGAAAGGTTAGGTTTATATATGTGTATAGCTATCTTCCTCAGTGGATAGAGAGTGCTGAATCATTCTCCTTTTGTATCTCTCACAGAAACTATCACAGGCCTGGCACATAGTAAATGCTCATTAAAAGTGTATTAAATATGTATAGTACTTTATTATCTTACATGAAAAGGTTTTGTTTATTAACCACTTCACATGCATATCCTACTTCTCAACTAGATTATATGCTTCCTATATTCTGAGGTCAAAGCTTACGCAATTTTTGTAGTCCATAAAATCTACCACAGTGTTAATCCCATAAAACTCATTATTAAAGATATCTGTGATCTTACAAACAGCCCTTAAGAAAGTTGCAACAACTTTCTGCTGAGTCTTAATTTCAATACCAGGGGTTTTTCATAAAGCTGCCCAACCACAGAAATGATTCCCCTTTTGATTCAGCAATTTTGAGCTTTCTTTTCTTGGGCTATGGTTAAAAATAAAATACAAATAAACTATCTAGCACATCTGTTTAACAAGGCATTTGCCTAATTAATACAAGTGAAGTGTATTACAGAAAAGAATAGGAATCATCTGAAATTCTTTTCTATGATTTAGGAGGTTATGATGTCTAGAAAGAAAAGGTGGAAGGTGTGTGTTATATAATGTAAATAAACTATTCTTAAATTCACAGGTTATGTTAGCATAACTATATGCCTCAAAGTGTAGCTATTTCCCTTAGAGTTCCTATTTTAATGAATAAAACCTCAAGAGAACTGCTCATAGATCAGTAACCACAGGAACAAGTTTTTATGAGAATAAGACCATTCTGGAGCCATGAAATGGAGAACACTGCTGAGAACAAACATTAGGAAAAGTGATTATGGGATGTGATAAAAGCGATTAGTTTACGGATTTCCTAACTTAGAGGACCCAAACAGGAAGTCTTTAACGAGAACACCATTTCCCAACCCCCCCCCCATGTCAGTTCTTTATGAATGTAGCACAGAATCAATAACAGATAATTTAAGGAATTTGGCAGTACTTTTAATCTCTTCCCACAAGAAACGTATTATATTTTACCTATACAGGGGGCCAAGAAGAGACGTTAAACAGAGATCACAGGTTGATTAACTGGGAAAAATCATAAAAGAAAGTGACTTCCATTACCTTCAGCAGAGCCTCCTTCACTTGGGCTGCTATACAGCAATAAATATTTTAAACTAATCGACTCGACAGCAATCGGTTTTTGTTTCTGGTATAGTGCATGTTGATGTATTTGTATTGCCTGAATACCTTCTCCTAGAAAGAACAGCCAGAGAATACCGGAAAAAACAAAGCCATAACTTCAAAATAGAAAACGGAGGGGAGGAACAAGGATAAAATGCAAAATTAAGGAGCCATTATGTCTATGCAAAGGGGCCTTACCCAGAGTATCCCAATAAATGCTAATGGAAGTTACGTCCATTCCCTGAGCATTCACAAGATGATAAATCCTGACATCTTGAACTTTTTCCAAATAGATACGAAGAAAGAGGCAGGATGTTCACTGGTATTACAATATGCTCATGGAAATGGGAAATGTTATTCTTTTCCATAAAGTCTTAGTAAATCTCTGAAATGAATGTTCTGAGTAGATAAACACAAGAACAATGTGCGTTATTTAGAATTCATTTGTTTAATGTTCAAGATTTAGCGAGTTTTACTTCTAAATGACAACTCCACTGAAGCCCATTTATACATTCCTCCAGCTTCCCCAATCTTCTAATTACTTATTCTGCACATGTTTCTCTGAGGAATAGCTCTGACCCCTCACAGAAAATTCTATACTATTCAGCCAAGGAGACGACTCTGTCCTAATCCATAAAAACATATTAAATAGAAAGTATAAAACATGATGGTGTGAATCGAATTGCCACTTATGCTAGAACATTTAGAAATTCAAATTTGGCCTTTCAAGTTTAGGTTCTATTGCAAGTTTTCTGCTTACAGATAATTGCTCCCAGTTTTGGTGAGGGGATTGTATCAGTCATAATAGAGCTAATGTAACTGACCAATAATTCTATACATCATTACGTGCAAATGTCTTGTATTTTGTTTTGTTTTGAGGGTTATTTCTTTATTTATTTAAAATTACTTTGCCTCTCCATAGGGGTCAGATAAGTTACAGTATGCTGGGTTTTTCATATGTGAGATTCCGTGATGTCATGTACATCACATGGCTCACATAGAGAGAGTCTCTAAGTCCTGAACAATATTGTAACTAGTGTTGGAATTAAGGCATATTCTGTGAAATTCATAAGAAACTATCTCTAACTTATAATTGAATAAAAGCATATTTAAATAAATAGTAATATGTCAGAATTAATTAGTAAGACCAATTGTATATCTTCATTGGCTAACTGGACCCTCTTCCTCTTCACACCCTCTGGTCTCTCCAAGTTTCATTTTTGGTTCTTGTCTTTTTACTCAACCCACTTGGCCTCCACCACCACCAACGTGCTCACAGCTCCCAAATCCATAACTCCAGATCCATATAACCAACTGTCTATTGGATCTAAAAGCAACTCATTCAAATGACAATCACTATCCTTCCCTCAGAGCCTGTATTCTCTTTCTAGTTGATGGCATTATAGATCACTCAGTTGTCCAAGCCAAGAACCACCCAGACTCTTTTATCTCCATTACCCTTTACATTCTGTCACCAAATCCTCCTTAATATGTCTAGACTCCATTATCTCATCTCCAGCCCCAAAGTTACTAAATTTAATTAAACCTTCATCATCTCTTTCCTAGACTATGATAATTATTCCTAACTGGGCCCCCTACTTTCAAATTTATCCTGTATCAATCCATCCTCCACATTCATGCTTGACTAATCTTTTTATGATAAAAAATCTGATCATATTACTCCCCTGCCTTGAACCTTTCAACGGTTCCCAGCTGTTTCCAGCAGAGGTACAAGCTTAAATATCTACAGGGGCCAGGCAGGTAGCAAATGTGAATGAAATAAAATACTGCATTAAAATATTATTTATCTGAAAAAAAAAAGTGAATGAATAGGGCCCATATAAGACGACCCAGCCAGATGATTAGGACTGTAACCATACAAGGCAGTGCATGCTCCACCTAAAGTCACATAAAGAAGGCAGCTGCTTCTTAGCTTTAAACAGTTGTTGCCACAGGGGAATGTAAACCCAGGATCACTAGATGTTCCAATTTTTCAAAAGAAACTGGAAGTGTGCCTTTATATGCACAATTTCCAAAATTTTAATGTGGAAAATATACTCACATTCTTAAAAACAAACATATGATGCCCTAATTTAGTATGTAGGCTATCAGTTTTCCCCCTCTCCTCTAGTAGGTCAAGTTACAACTCCTTAGCATGGCATAAGAGGTCCTCCATTATCTGTCAAAGAGTATTCTTTTCCTCTCCCTCCATCCAATCTATGTTCCACCCTACCAAACTACATGCAGTTCTTCAGATATGCCATGCTGTTTCAGGCCCCAATGCCTTTGAATAACCTTTCCTACTCCTGGAATGCCCTGTTCCACCAATCTACCTCTTGTTTTAATAGAAAATTCTTATTTACTTTTCTAGGCTCAGCTCAAGCATCTCTTCCTCTGTAAAGCCTTCCAAGACCCAGTCAAAATAAGACAATTTTTCCATCCTTGGTATCACCACTATATATACTTATTATAGAATTAGTCACACTGAATTGAAATTATTTATTTTAAAGCTGTTTCTCCTATCAGATGATGGTGTTCTTTAAGAGCAAGGACTGTGTCTTAGCGTTTTACATCTATTCTCAGCCCATAGCATATTGCTAATTGCACATCGTTGCTGTTGGGTGCAGTAGAGTCAAATGCAACTCATAGTGGCCCCATGTAACACAGCAGAACTGCCCCCATAGGGTTTTCTAGGCTGTAATCTTAATGGGAGCAGACAGCCAGGTCTTTTTCCCATGGAGCCACTCTGTGGGTTCGAACCAACAACCTTTCAGTTAGCAGCCAAGCGCTTAACCATTGTGTCACCAGGGATCCTTAATAGACCTCTAGAGGACACATAATAATATTAGAAGTGAGTAGAAGATAAGTGACTATACCATTTTTCCCCAGTTTATAACAAAGTCTTAACAATAGGAAAGCAAAAAGATTAGAGATCTGCATTGGTGTCTAAAAGAATTTAACTTTGCTTTTATATAAATAAAGAAACTTCAGCTATAATTGTGAAAATTGTCAATAATCTGCCTCTTCTTCCAGACTGGTCAATCCTTCGCTCATAATTCAGTGCCCTCAGTGAGCAAACAAACATAAAATCTCATTAGCAAATTATTTACATATACATGTGTGCCTTAAGATGTTTCTTGACCTCTTTAAAAAAAATTTTATTAGTATAATTTATATACAGCAGAAGTCACCCTTTTTAGTGTATAGTTCTATGAATTTTGACAAATGCACACAGTCATGTAACCATCACCACAATCAAGATATAGAACAATTCCATCACCCAAAAGTGTACCTGCACACCTTTGTAGTCAACTCTTTCCCCAACCCCAGGCCATAGCAACCACTAGTCTATTTTCTGACCCTATAGTTTTTATCTTTTCCAGAATGTTATATAAATAGAATCATATAATATGTAACCTTTTGGGTTTGGCTTCTTTCACTTGGTATAATACATTTGAGATGTATCCATGTTATTGCATGTATCAGTAGTTTCTTTGTCATTACTAAGAAGTATTCCATTGTATGGATGTACCACAGGTTGCTTATCCATTTACTAATTGAAAAGCATTTGGGTTGTTTCTAGTTTTTGGTGATTATGAATTAAGCTACTATAAACCTTTTTGTATAGGTTTTTCTGTGAACATAAGTTTTTATTTCACTTGGATAAATACCTAGGTGTGGGACTGGTAAGTCATATGGTAAGTGTATGTTTAACTTTTAAAGAAATGGCTGTACCACTCTGCATTTCCATCAGCAATGTATGAGAGTTGCAGTTGCTCCTTATCCTCTCCCACAAGAGGGTTGATTTTTTTTAGGGGGGGAGGGGCATGATTTAAGCCATTCTAAACATGAGTATAGTGATATTTCCTTACAGTTTTAATTTGTCTGACATCTTTTAAATAATTTTTTTTCTTTACCCTTCTGTATTAGCTGATGAATCAGACATCTCTTGTGTCCCACCTCATATCTTCTTGGTCCACCTTTTAAATGCAGCTGTCGTGTCAACAAGTTGCTCAAAAGTGTGAGCTGACAGCACCCCAACCTCACCTTGCCTGCACCATGTATATATTACTTTCTGCCCCAAGGCTTCTCTGACCTTCATGTGAAATATTTGCATTCTTATGCATATGCAAACCTAGAAGTGTAAGAAAGTTTATATCTTATTGGGTAACCTTTGACCAATGGTGGATGAAAACTAGTGAAATGTACTTCTCTCTTCCATCCCTCAGGAAAACAGTTTTAAAGCACATTTTCTATGACTCCTCACAGGGTTCCTAAGAGGAGTGAACACAGCATTGCCCATGGTGGTAATGAGCAAAATAATGCATCCTGGGTTTTACTTTACCTCTTTCCATGTCTGACTTTCTCAAGGCCCTTACTTCTGTCTTGAGGTCACTTCCCAAAATAAACTACCTCTGTACAAGCCCTGATCTTGAGCTCTGCTTTGGGCAAAATTCAGGCAAAGTCACCTTTAGAAAGAACTTCAGCTCAAAGGGGAAGAAAATAACAGAACAAAACAGAAATCTATACTTATTCTTTGTAAGGGACACAAGTACACTCTTTCTCCTTCAAAGAGTATTATTTTTAGGCATGTCTTCAAGCATGAGACATAAGAATGTAAAGTTACATGGCTAAACTTTTAGATTTGTAAGACTCAAGTATGTTTATTCAATTAAAGTCATAATGAGACATGTGAATGTAGAATTTCAAATTTATTGAAAATCAATAAAATATTAATGTCAATTAGGTTAAGATTAAAATTGAACTTTTATTATAAATTAGCATTTGTTTTATTTTACTTGCATAATTTGTGACATACTTCATGGGAGTAATATGAAAAACAACTGAAGTGGCTTGCCTAGGTGTGGTCTTTTATGGAAGGGGAGTGTCACACCAGGGCCAGAGACAGGACATGAGTGACAGTGACCCTTGTGTCATTTGGGACAGAAGCCAATAGCAAAGGAAAGGATTGCTTTATTCTGTATGAGGAACAGAGTCCTTGATCCTGATAACTCTGGCCACTAAAGCTACACTTAAGTGGCTCAGATGAAGCCTAACCCTATAAAATATCCATATAGAGAACAATTCATAGGTTAACTTGGGATCTTGTAGAGATCTGGATTATTTTCACTTTTGACAGCATATACCACCTCTCCCAGTTGTCCATACAAAACTAGCATTTGTTAGCTACCTTTTTGTTAGCGGGAGGAAGCTAGTCTATTATGAAGGATATATTTCTCAAGATTCTTGATGACAATACAAACATAACAACTCTTTTGACATAGATCTTTTTGGTATATATTTTGTGTGTGTGTGTGTGTGTGAGCTGGGTGACTTGGAAGCTGTATTTTCATACTAAATAAAGCATTCTTACTATCTTAACAACAGGTAAAAGCTGATATTTTGGTAGACAGAAGTCACAGATATGTATTCTATTAGAGGGGAGCTTCTGAATTTCATTTAGAGTTTATAGACCTTATAGATAAATGCTGAAGAAATAGTTCCTGGGGAAAAAAAACAGAACAATCTAGGTGGATTTGATTTTAGATAAAAATGTACAGTAGAGGAGAAAATTATACAAAAATTTATTTAATATTTACAATAATCAACTATTGAAAACATTTACAACATATTGCTTTCATGAAATTGATTCATTCTGTGTTTTAATCATCATCATCTTCACTTTCACCAACTATGATTGTTAAGGTTGTGTGTCAACTTGGCTGGGCCATGATTCTCAGTGGTTTGGCAGTTATGATGTAATTTGGCAGTCATATGATGGTGTGATCACTTCCATGATGAGATTTGATATAATGTGATCACCTCCATGATGGCACTTGCTGTGAGTAGCCAATCAGTTGAAAGGGAGTTTCCCCAGGCATGCGACTTACATCAGATATAAGTGGACTTTCTGGCAAGGCTCTCAGGCTTTTGCTTGCTCTTCATCCTGCCACTGGCACTTGTTCGTCTGACCTCCAGTTCTTGGAACTTGAGCTAGCAGCTTATCTACCATCTTGCCTGCAGATCTTGGGATTTGTTAGTCTTTGCAGACTGTGAACAAGAGCCCTGCTGTCTGACTTGCCAATCTTGTGCTCACCAACCCCTGCAGCTACGTGAATCAGCAGAAGCCTCCAGCCTGACTCACGTTGCAGCCTGTATAACCGTGAGCCATTTCCTTGATATAAATCTCTCTCTACATATATTTACACACTTTACTGGTTTTGCTTCTCTAGAGAACCCAGCCTAAGACACCAACTAATGGAATTAAGCCACTTCGAGGGTTTTATGTATACTCTTCTGAATCTCTTAGATAATAAATCACCAGTGCATGAAAAGCTTGCAATATATCTATTTTATGATACTGAAACCAGATAAAATGTTGCCTACTGAATATTTTTTTTATTTTGGAGTATAACTATCATTTAAACAAGATGCCTTAAAAACTAACTTACTGATTTTTGTCACAAAAGTAAATCACACTTCTCATTTCCCTATTTCCCTAGCTATCACAGCTTAGAAAATTGTAGGCATCTTACATCTCCTAGCCTCCCCATAGTAAATCAAGTTACATTAATCTATTCTTTATTTTATTTGATCCTTATTTTCTATTCCTTCTCCTTCTATACAAGTCCAAAAGGCAGGCTGATGCCCAACTGGTTAATATCAGGATCAACTATAAGTTAGCTCTGAGAAGACAGGATTATCTGACAACCTTAAAGAGGGCATTCCAACAGGTTTTCATAAGAAGATTTATAGTGGGAATTTCCAGGGAAGACACAAAGAGCTGTAGCTCCACCTCAGATTTATAAAGAATAATCTTGGAAAAAATCTCAGGGACAAGCAGAGCATGTGTTAGAGGTAAGATATGTGAGCCTTAAATTCCAGCTGGCCTCCTCGATGGAGGAGAAAGGCTTTGGTAACACCTCTGTACACCTCCAGTTTACGGACAGTGAAGTACGGTTCTTAGATGGAATGGAATAAAGTATCCCTGAATGAAAGTCAAAAAGAAAAAGAGCACAACTACTGCCAACTCTTTGGTAAGTGAAAGAACATGATATAGATAAGAAAAAGAGGAAACTCTGCAATGCCTCAACTATATATCAGGTATGGGACTCTGCCCAGAAAGGGTGGACTCAGACCCTCTAAGAAATAGAATCTCTTACCCCAGACAGTAGAACACATGGTGCTGGGCCAGTAACGGATAAATAGTAAGTAGCTTACTGCAGAGGACAGGGACATCTGAATGCAAGCCTGATGTGGGGATAAGGGATCTATCTTTCTGAAATATCTAGCCAAGTTTGGAGGAGAGCTTGCTTAAAATCAAGTACACCAACATCCACACTTCTTCTCATTCACTGAGAAAGAATAAACAATGAAATCCAGACTATGTCTCTTGGGCCTTAAAGACTTGTCTTGGAAAATTGAAGCAATGACGTCTCATAGAATGGACTCATTTTTTTCTTCTAATTGGAGATCATGAGTTTGGAAGAGGCTAGAGGATGTGGGAAGTGAATAGCTGGCTGTGTACAAAAGGTCAAGAAAAGATTTGCTTTCTGTACCACAAATTATGTTATAGATCAGCAAACTCCGAGATGAGCATTTTATAAAGATCAGGAAGAAAAATTTGGTAGGAGTCATACAGACCTGATGTAGAAGGTGTCAAACTAAAAGAAGATGAAGAATAACAGGCATGACATAGAGGGAACAACAGTGAAGAAGATGTTTGATGATTCTCAGTAGAAAATAATAATATATCTCCAACGTCCCCAGACTTTGTTAACTTGGGACTACAAATGAGGTCACATTAGCATTTGTGTACAAATTTAACTGGCCCATCATGATCGTTTCCTCCAAAGGGAGTTCAACCCACTGTAAAGTGCCCCCAAAGTATTGTTAGGGATCAACAGGAGGTGAACAAACAAATATGTGTCTGGTGGGTATTTGCCTCTTTCCTAGCCCAATTTGGCAGAGAATCTGGCATCTCTATTTTGCATTCACCTAGTATGCAGCTGCTGCTCTTTTTGAGGCTGTCCTTGAATGCCATCTCCCATTGCTCACAAAGCCACCAAACTCAATTTCCACCAATCCTCCCGTGCTCAAATGATTCTGAGTTCGCCACAGAAATGGGGTCATGCTCAAAACTCTCTGCTCCAAAGGGTTCAGACACTGTGCCATCTCTCCATTATCACCTCTCATGGATTTGTCTCAGGTACCTGAGCACCTGATAGATACATGGCATGAGCTTATAGGCTCAATTTAGGTTTTTCAGAATCCACATTCCTCTACTGTGCTCTGAAAAATATTACAAGTATCCTGTAAAGGACTCTAACCCCAGCCACTGACTCTTTCTCAGAAAAGCAAAAACACTACAAAGAGAAAATGCTATAGCTCCCTGGCCCTTGTTCTGGGCTCAGAGCCTAAGGTTGTTAATCTCCATGGGTCTGTTCCAGGATAGCAGTTAATCCAATATAGAGATGACCCTACACAAGAATTCACACAGTCCTACATGGGATTTCAATATTTTACGGGTATATCCCTTGAGTAGGCTTTGACTACTCAACATGTGGTCTGTGGACCAGCAGCATCAGTATCAGCCAGGAGTTTGTTATAAATGTAGACTCTCAGGCTCTATTCCAGAATCTGTAGTTTAACGAGATCTCCAGGTGGTTTATATTCACATGAAAGCTTGAAAAGATAGTGCTATAGACTATATCCCCACACTTCACCATTTGTGAAAATTATATCACTGATGACAACACTGCTCTTGGATTTGAGTCATGAATACAAACACCTGTATCCATCTGCAGTGTCATAGTCACTGTGACTTGATACAGAGGTGCAAGCATCTGACCACTGTGTTGTCATGACCAAGTACTTATACGTTGAAATACATATTATTTTATACTAAATTACTTTCTTCTTATTTCTACTTTACTTGACCATTGGGGCATTATATTGATTTTTTTAAAATTTATGAATGTAGACTAATTAGATTTTCTATGGATTTCATTTTGGGAGAATAAATGAGATGTTACAGAGCGTTTGTTATCAACAGGGGGCATTAGGTCTCAGGGCTTTGAGAAACACTTCCAAAGGTCATGGGAAGCCATTAAAGAGTTGTAAGCAAGGCAGTAACATGATCAGGTGTTTTGCTTCAGGTAGATCATTCTGGCCGCTGTTTGGAAGATGGATTTAGAGACACAAAGCTGGTATTAGGGAAATCAGTGTGGGAAACAACCACTATAGTCCAGGCACATCTAAGGGGTGGTCACAGACGAGGAGGAAAACCGGACAGAGAAGATTCTCACAAGCAAGGGATGTCAAAAGAAAAGAGCAAATCAACAGGGTCAAATGTGAGGGGGAAGCCAATCGGTATAAATTAATACCTAAATGGACATAAAATGTATGTACATTTGGGAATAAACAAGGCCAACTCACTTTGCCTCGGCATGAGTGTTGGAGAGAAAGAAACATGGAAAACAAGAAAGAGGAAAAAAGAATCACTTCCTCTCTTTTCTCCAAGCAGCATTTTCCCTTTTACTCCTATATCAGTATGTCCTCGGGAATAATCCCATAGTCTTTTGGAAAAGGCATTGCTAAGAATCTGCAGAATGAATTCTAGTTCCAAATCAAATGCCAATTAGCTACATCACTTCTGTCAGACCATTTTCTGTGACTTGATGACCTTCTCTGTGGCTTAGGGATAATAATTTGTCCTCTCTTATAAGATAGTTTCAATGACAGAAAAATATATGTTGAAGTATTTTGTAAAATTAAGAAAGATAACTAAATAATGATTGTTACATTGTTTAGATTTAGGTGATATAAGAGGTTTCCATTCAGAGCATCTGTATGCAGGAGCGGAAGCCATGCCATTTGCTTCTAGGGAGCAATTAGGTTATTCCTTCCTCAAAAGAGAAAGAAAGAGCTTTTTGATATTATTACTTCTTTACAGCTTCATCCTAGGGAATTAATGTGAACAAAGGGGCATAACAGTTCTATGGCTTCTGGAGTCTTGTTTTTTCTCAAATCCCTGTCAATCTCATTTTAAAATCAAAGTATATTCTTTGGAGACCTTTGGTGACAGCTGGAAGTCACAGTTGCAGGTGGTTATATTTATTCAAAGTATTTTGTAGAAAATTCTTGATGGGCAAAATTTAAATTGAAAAAGAAAATTTCTGGAGAAATCATTATTGCTTTAGAAACATGTAAGTAGTAGTCATGACGATTCTTTAAAGGTACGTATTATGATGAGCGTTTTTCCTGCAATGGAAATTTCAGACACAATCAGCCATGTACATCATCTGTGGTACCTGTCAGTACTCTAAGAATTTTATGGCCTGAACATCTGCTTACTTTAAAATAAAAAAATTGCCACTATACCTATAGATTCCTGACAAGCTTGCTTTCTTTCTTTAAGAAAAGAATGACTTCTTTCTTCAAAAAAAAAGTAAATTATTTAGTTAAATAAAAGAATTAACTCATGAAATGGTTATATTTATTTGTAAATTATTTATATTACTTGAAGTTTTGAAAAATCTTATCAGGCCAGGACAAAGTACTAGAAGTATATACTGGGTTTGTATTCAACACTGCCTCATTATACGGCTGAGCCAACTTTAAGACCGGGCATGAAGTGTCACATTAGGCGAGCTGAAACTGCATTCAGACATACAAAATGGCACCTTGATTACCACTGATGGAGACTTTTCTTTCAGCAATTTGAAATATTTGTGAATTAAGTAGGCATCCAATATTGTCATTATATACAGATAATCATGGTGCTGAAACAACTTTTAGAAGACCTCTTAGGTCAGACTAAGCCCCATTATTTTAAATGTCATACATTAGTTCTAGAATATGCATGCTTTATTAATATGACAAATGGAGAAAATATTATTCTTATGCTAATTATCAGCCTATAAATATACATTTTAAACTCTCCAGCTAATAGTAGAAACTGACTCCTGCAAATCCACTGCAGAGCTACTCCAATTGCATCTTACATGTGAGTCATAGAATTTTAGAGCTGATGATCATTTAGTTCAACTCTCTTCTCTAACAGAAGAAGAAATTGATGCCTAGAAATATTAAGTGATTTGTCTAAGTCCACACATACAGTTCATGCCAGTGCAAGAACTAGAATTCAAGAAATTCTTTTAAGAAACATAAAACTGTTAGGACTAATTACAGCAGATACCTGAAATCCAATTATGGTTTACAAATTCATGTTGCACATGTGTTGAGAATATATCATTACTGAAGAATATTCCCAGGGCTACTGTATATACCATATTTTTACGTGCGTAATGAGCGTCTTCTATGTTTGTTTGCCAACCGCGCCCTCCCCCCACAAGGTATTTTCATAAGTATGTTATGTCAATTTATTTTTATAGCAACATGTAAGAAAGAACTGGCACAGTGGTGCTTATGAAAATACGTATCAGGGGAGGGTGTGCTTGGCACATAAAAATATGGTAGTTGTACAAGGTAAACGCACAGCACAACTCATGGGAGTAGTGCCATTTCATAGATTAGAATTGGGCAGTACAAACCTGAACAACCATTCACAGCAGGGGTGACTATTTCATGCAAAAAGTCCCTTTGAGGATTTGAAGAGCTACTCTAAATCACCCTATATTTCTTTGAGGTAATGACCATTCCCGACACTTAACAGTTTATACCTACCAATAATGTTCCAAATTAGGCTAATGTTTTGTGATAATCAAAGAGAATAATGATTGACCTAAATATACTATTACCATTTCTACCTCTCTGACTCACAAATCAGGATAATAATAACTAACCTTTATATAGTATTTGCTAAATGCCAGGCACTTATGCCATGTGATTTAGACACATAACCTAAATTAATACTGTCTTAGTCATCTAGTGCTGCTATAACAGAAATACCACAAGTGGATGGTTTTAATGAAGAGAAGTTTATTTCCTCACAGTCAAAGTAGGCTAAAAGCCCAATTTCAGGGCATCAGCTCCAGGGGAAGGCTTTCTATCTCCGTCGGCCTTCTTCTCTTCGGTGTGCCCCGGACTAGGAGCGTCTCTGCGCAGGGACCCCGGTCCAAAGGACGTGTTCTGCTCCCGGCACTGCTTTCTTGATGGTATGAGGTCCCCCTGTCTCTCTGCTCACCTCTGTCTTTTATATCTCAAGAGATTGCCTCAGGACACAACTCAGTCTTGTAAATCAGGTCCTGCCTTACTAACACAACTGCCACCCATCCTCCCTCATTAACATCATAGAGGCAGGTTTACAACATAGAGGAAAATCACACAGTACCAGGAATCATGGCCTAGCCAAATTGATACACACATTTTTTGGGGGACATAATGCACACCATGACAAATACTAACAACACAGTGAGTTAAACCTTTTATTTTTTTCTATTTTATGAATGAGGAAATGGAGGCTTAGAGGGGTTAAGTAACTTGTTCAAAGGTTAACAAGCTCAAAACTGATCTAGCTAACCTCTGAACCAGGTCGATTTGACTATCACCTCTGGTCCTAGCCACTACACCAGCATTAGACAACTTCAGCCATTATAACCAGATGCACAGGTAATCTGTGAATGTTAATATTTTTCTTTAAATTGACTCACTTTTAAAAATATAATTACATTTGTTTGAAAATAAACCCGTTAATGACAGATTGGATATTTCATACCAAAGTTTTGGCTGAACAACTAAAAAAATAGCTGTCAAAAAATTTTAATTAATACTGACAAACTTCTAAAAGCATCAGAGAATGAAAAATAAGACATTAATGGGCCAAGTGGGGATTTCATTTTGGTAATTTGGATAGCTACTCAAAATCACCAACTCTTAAGAAAATGCGAGGTGAGTATGGGGGGCATTCACCAAGTAGGGGAGGCAGGTGAGAGGAGGAGCAAAGTTTTGGAAAGATCATGAAGGAAACATGGGTTTTGAAGGTCTGCATCAGTGGACAACTACCTCTTCCCTGGGGGCATTTGACTAAAAGCTAGAGCTGTAGATTCTTAGGGTTGACGGGACAGGGCATGGAGTCCAGCACCCACCAAGAATAGAGAACCAAGTGAAATACCCCCTGCTCTGGGCTGGGACCCTGGATAATTTCAGTGACTCAAAAATCTTCAAGCCTTGCCCTGGACTATTAGTGCTTTCAGGCATCTGGCAGAAGGACATGGCATGTTCTCTGGAGGAGAATAACATCATCTAGGCATCAAACTATCTCTAGAAGCATTTTAAACTCAACATCTATCAAATAATGACAGAACAAGGTACATGAAGAGAAATGACAACATGAGCTAGAACTAGCAAAAACAAAAGACATCAGTAATTCTGCAAGACTTACCAGAAACAGTAAAAGAACCATGCTTACTACGTTCATGAAGATAAAAGCTGAACATAAAATTTTAAGCAAGAAATTAGAAACTCTAAAAATTGACATTTCAGATTTTGAAAAAGAAGCAAATAGAAATTTTAGAACTAAAAATTACAATAACCAAAAGTAAGGATTGAGTGGATAAGTTTAACAGTAGATTAGAAATAGTTGATGAGAAAATTGGTACTCCAGAAGATACGTGGGAAGAAACTATCTAGAATAAAGCATCAAATATAAAGTAGGGTGTAAATGCAGAAAAGAAGGTAAGGATAGAAACAGAAAAAGCATTTAATAAAAGTCACTATCCATTCATTACACACACACACACAAGCAAGCAAACTAGGAATGGAGGGAAACTTCCTTAATCTCAAAACTTTCTTTTTGAGATCAGTAACAAAACAAAGATGGTCTCTATTAACACTTTTATTCAGTAGTGTATTGGAACTTCTAGCCAGTGCAGTAAGGCAAAAAAAATTAAATAAATAAATAAATAAAAAGCATAAAGACTGGAAAGGGAGGAGCAAATTATCATTCATAGATAGTAATATTCTATATATAGATAGCCTAATATAGAGATAAATTATTAGAATTAATAATGCTTAATATATAAATATTAGTAAAAGATTGCTCTGTAAAAATTAATATAAAATTATATTTTAGCAATAAATGAAATATAATTTTTGGAAACATGTCATTTATAATAGCAGCAAAAACACTAGGTACTTAGAAATAAACCTAGCAAAAGATGTATAAGACTGCTTCAAACAAACTATAAAACTTTATGAGAGAAATTAAAGAAGATCTAAATAAATTAGAATGTACACCATGTTCCCCAATTGAAAAACTTGATTTTGTAAAGCTCTCTATTCTCACCAAATTTATCTATATATTTATTAAAATCTTATATAATCCTCACCAGGATTTCTACTTTAGACCTTGACAAACTGATTTTTAAATGTATACGGAAATGCAAAGATCCAAGAATAACTAAGACACGTATAAAGAACAGGAAGAAGGAGGAAGAGAAGGAAAATGAGGAAGGAGGACTAGGTCTATCATAACTCAACACTTATATAAAGCTATAGTAACTAAGGCAGAATGGTATTGACCCATGGGTGACATATAGACAAGTGAAACAGAATAGGGAGTCCAGAAACAGATCCACACATTTATGCACACCTGGTTTATGACACAGATGGAACTGCAGAACAGTGGAATGTGATAGCCCTTACAATAAAAGGTGCTGGGAAAACTGGGTATTCTTATGATAAAAAATAAAATTAAGCCTCTATCTTGTACCATAAAAAAAACACAATTCCAGGTGGATTATAGACTTAAGCATGAAAAGCCTAATAATAAAACTTCTGGAATATTAAAAAGGAAACTACATTCCTCACTTTGGAGACAAGAAAAGATTTGTTACACAAAACACAAAATCACTAACCATAAAGGCAAATATTGATGAATTCATTACTTTAAAATTTAAAAAAAACTGTTCTTCATTAAAAGACACTACTAAGAGCAAAAATGAAAGTCACAGAGAAAACAAACAAAAAACAGAAACAAAACAAAACCAATTAAAAAAAAAACAGACAACCCAATAGGAAAAAAACTGGGCAAAAGACTTGAACAGGCAATTCCCAAAAGAGGAAATCTAAATAGGCATTAAACATACTAAAAAGTCCTCCACCTCATTAGAAGCCACGAAATTGCACATTAAAACCACTACACATCCACCAGATTGGTTAAAATAAAAACATTTGATTTGATAAATGTTAGCAAGAAGGTGTAACAATTGGAATTGGTATTCACAGCTGGTAGAACTTTGAATTGGTACAATCCCATTGGGGAAAAGTGTGATGGTATCTTGCAAGTTGTAGATACACATACCCTATGATTCAACAATTCCACTCTTAGGTATAGACTCTACAGAAATGTGTGCACCAGGGAATATGAGTAAGAATGTTTACAGCATCATTGTTCCTAATAACTCCAAACTTGAAATAACCCAAATGTCCATCCATAGCAAAATAAATCAATAAACTGTGGTATATTATAACCACACACAACAAAATGTTGAGGGAATGATGCCATACACAATAGAAAACACACTACTTGATTGCATTCACAAAAGTTCAAACACAGGCAACAATATATTGTTTAGGGATGCATATCTAGGTGATAAAACCAAGGAAGTGACCATCACAAAAGTTTGGCTATAATATTCTGAGGGTGAGGGGTTAGGGATAGGGTGAAGCTATATTAAGGCCAGAAAAAGGGTAGAGCCTGATGGGGGACAATAGAGATAGGGGTTAAAAGGAAGGGGCTGAGAGAGGTATAAAGTTGGGGACTAGAGTGAGGTAAAAGTTTATGAGGAGCGGTATTACAAGGTGGGGGTTAGACCTGGAGAGGGGGCATGTAGGATGTAGAGAAGGAGGTTGATGTGAGTCACAGAGGAGAGGGAGTTGAGTGATGGCAGCAAACTGAGGAGAGGGTCAGAATGGGATGAGCTGAGAGCTCCCAAACAAGCTGAGAAAGGAGGCTAGCAGCTGGGAACAACTGGGTACAGGGCATCCATGTCCCTGTGCAGGTTATCATTATATATTAGCATTCCATACTATTATTCTTTGCCTAGCTTACTGCAAAAGCCTCCTAATGAGTCTGCCAGTGTCTTTTCTCAGCCCTTTAGTCTAATTTCAAACCAACAGTCAGAGGAATCTTGTTAAATTAAGTCAGATCATGTCATTCCACTGATCAAAACCCTCCAATGGCTTCCCATCTCACTCAAAGTCCGTCCTATGAAGATCTACATGCTCTGCCTGCCCCCTCCAACCCCAGACGCCCATCATCCATTATGTCTGATTTAAACTTTGACAACTCTTACCCTTGCCCATTCTGCTCCAACCACACTGCTCTAATGGCTGTTCCTCAAATACAACAGGCAGGGGATTTGCATTTGCTCTTCCCTCTGCTTAGAATACATTTGTCCTAGATACATAGCCTGCTCTCTCATATGTTTCAGGTTTTTACTCAATTGTCATTTCTCAATAAGGCCTTCTATTGATAGCCTACCTAAATTTGCAACACCCCTCCTCCCAAAGGCTTCCTGTTCTTTTCTTTGCTTAATATCTTCCTCCTTATTAGGGGTCTTGGTGGCACAGTGTTTAAGCACTTGGTTGCTAACCAAAAGGTTGGCAGTTTGAACCCACCAGCTGCTCCTTGGAAACCCTATGGGGCAGTTCTACTCTGCCCTATGGGGTCACTATGAGTTGGAATTGACTCAACGGCAACAGGTTTGGGTTTTTTTTTTTAGTACTTATTATTCTGTTGCACTACAGATTTTACATATTTATCTTGTTTGTTCATCCTAACCTCCCTGAGAATATAAACTCCATTCTAGGGTGAGAGGTTTAGATTTTTTTTTTCTCCATATTTGACGCCCTAGCACTTAGAAGAATACTCAGCATATACTTAGCATTCACTAAATATTTGTTGAATGAATGAATCCAAAAAGCTACAAACCTGGCTGCTTTCTTTGCCTCTTCCTTCTTCCTCACCCAGTTCTGTCCATTTAACATCCTAAAAATTCCTCTACTCTTTCTTCTTCATCTCTGTTACCACTCTAGTTCAAAATACTATCATTTCTCACCCAGAGTATGACAATAGATGTCTAACTGCCCTCCTACCTCTAGTCTTGTCCCCATAGAATCCATCCTTCCCGCAGCTACCAGACTGATCTTAAAACACTTCATTCTCCTACTAAAACCCTTCAATGGCTCCTCATCACATATGTGGACTGAAACTCCAGCCCGGTGATGTGCACACAGGGCCCTGCATAACCTAGCACATATCTACCTCTCCAATCCTTCTCGTTACTCTCTGACCCACACTTTATGAAAGCAGCCCCAAACTGCTTTTGTACCCTAACACACTGTGTTTGACCTGTGGGAGAATGGCTCATCTGTCCCCAGGTCTGGAATGTCCTCCCACTTCTCATTTTACCAAGCTAACAAATATCATCCTTCAGGGTTTCATCAAATGGTTGCCTCTTCCAATGCTTATGATGGCTGCTCCCTTCCTGTGGGTCATGTGCTCTCTTCTATGCTTCCATAATTTTAATATATATTTCTCCCAAGGCACTTATCATAGTCCATAATAATTGTATGGTTTATGTGTATGTCTCTTCTATTGGAATCTGACTTCCTGGAGGATGTCTTATTCATCTCTGTATACTTAGTGCGTATTACAGTGCTTGGCACATGGCAGGTTCTGAATAAATATTTGTTGAAACAGTAAATGAATTAGTTGTACTATATTTAAAAGGTATTTTTTTTATAATCATCTCTAAGTATACTGGAAACAGCAACTTGTGTCATTTTCAAATACCCAGGCATCCAACATATGCCTTTTACAAATTCTACCCTTTGTGAAAGTAAAGAAATGGGAACAGAGCCCAGAAGAATCACTTTTAACATGTCTCTTATGGTCCTTTCATGCCCAGAAATTTGATTCTCTTTATTACAAATGCCTCAGGCACCAACAGATCATTTTTCTCGTGTTTTGTTCAACTTTATCCCTTCTCTGCTCTGCTTCTCTCACCCACAAAAAAGAATTTCCAGCAAGCCACTATAACCAAATGAAACATTTGTTATAATGAGACAATGTAGAAGCTTGATGTACATTATTTTAGACATTTACAAAATGGGAATTTTCTCAAGTAGTCTGCAGTGAAAATACTCTACTGAGAGGGAATTCACTGGGTTAGAATTGGCCTGGTTACGAGAACCAAGGGTCACAGTGTTCAGAGTACTGAATGCTCCACTAGGTAGAAATATATTTGGATATCATAGATAGCAGAAGAGATTTCCCTCAAAACTAATATATTTAATTTCCCCGTTATCACTCAGAGAGTCCTATGAAAATACATGATACATTAAAAAGATGTCCTATCTGTCTGTTTGCAAACAGTCAATCCTGAACTTGAAATTCTTTTGATAAAAGCCATCTGGAGCTAAGAGCAAGGAATCGGAATTAGAGTCTTTTCTACCCAATTATCCTCTCACTCACTGCCTATAGATGCCCCAATCAAACCATGCCAAGGTAAAAGGGCAAACTACAAACGGCAGATAAATCTGCCCTCTGAGTTTCCAGTTAGAGAAAAGTATCTACAGAAACCAGAATGAGCTCTGGTGTTATGAAAACTACAGGGATTGCCTCAAACAGACTAAGATGATTTAATGTCATGAATAGATTTTTTTATTATTATTATTTTTTTTTATTGTACTTCAGGCGAAGGCTTACAGAACAAATAGTTTCTCATGAAACGGTAGGACACATATTGTTTTATGACATTGGTTAACAACCCCACAACATGTCAGCCCTCTAACTTCTCAACCTTTTTTTTTGGTGAAAATACACATAGCCAAAGATACACCATTTCAAAAATTTCTACAT
>NW_004443972.1:13665030-13666120 GCF_000243295.1 Trichechus manatus latirostris
TTGTTTGCTCATCTGTGGGCACAATACTTTTCACCTCCCTCTCCAATTGGCAGGGCCAGTCACTCAGATATGGTAGGGCAGGGCAGGTCCAGCCGAAGAGGTGCTACCTGGACAGGTTGTCTGTGTCACCTACTACAGCCACTGGGGGGGTCGGCAATCAGTGCAGGGCAGGTTCCAGTAGGCTGTGCCTGTGCTGCTTGGTGGTATGATTTTAAGTGCACAGTGCAGGTAGGCAGGATGTAGCAGGGAGATGGTTATGTGTGGAGCTAAGATGGCTATGGGAGAGAGGAGAGAGGAACAGGAGCCAAAAACATACAAACAAACAAAAAAGAATGTTAGGGGATCTTGCCATTGGAATGGAGAGATGCTAGACTATGAAATGGAGAAAAACAGAAAGGGGAAGAGGAAGAAAAGAAAAGAAAGAATAAATAAAAATCGGAAAGGTTAAGGAACTGCAAAGTTCCCAGGGATCCCACCAGTGCAGCTATGAGGTCTGGGGAAGTTGCTCTCAGGTGTTGCAGTACAGCCTGGCTAGCAGGTGTAGAGGTATACAACGCCAGGTATTCAGGGAACAGAAAGAGAAGGAAGATATAGAGAGACGAGAAACTGAGCAATGAAGAAAGACAAAAAGGGAAAAAGAGGGAAAAGAAAACACAACAAATAAAATTAAAAAAAAGAACCAGAAAGGCCCCCCAAAAAACAGAAAAAACAAAAAAAAACCAAAGAGAAAAGAAATGCCCTCAGGGATCTCTCTGCACGTCTGTGCAATCAGAGGGGGAAGTCTCCTTGCCACGCAGCACCGTCTGGCCAGAAAGGGCTCCCAACTCAAGAAAAGGAAAAGAAAACAAACAAACAATTCAAAACATACAAACAAACAAAAGCCCCGGGACCCCACCAGCGCAGCAGCCCAGACCGGGAAGCAGCTCCACAGTCGAACGGAGTTCCACAGCCCCTCAGGAAGAAGCAAAGATGGCGCACGGAGCCAGGTATTTGAGCGAGAGGAGGGGGAGGTGGTGAGAGGTAAGGAAGAAATCAAAAGAAGCAGAAAAAAAAGCAACACCAGCAGCCAACAAATGGCACTCAGAGAGCC
>NW_004443972.1:13666724-13691582 GCF_000243295.1 Trichechus manatus latirostris
GTTCTCTGTCAGTTTTCTCACTCCATTTGGTGCTTGGCTGAGTTCTTTATCTCTTCACTTGATGTTTTAGGGTTTCAGGATTGTTGTATTTTCTGTTCGGCTTAGTTTTTCAGATCTTTGCTATGGAGGGCATGGTGCTTCTGCCTAGAGTGTCATTTTGCCAGAACTCCGTCATGAATAGATTTTACAATGCAATTTTTTTAAAACCATGAAGAACATGAAAGCCAGATGTGAACAATTTGAAGCACAAGTAGATTACCACAGAAGGTAAATAAGTATATAAGATTCCTACTATAGAATTTTTTACTTGAGGTCAATTTGATACAACTTATTTAAGGGTGTACTGAATTAATGCTGGTCCTTGAGTACCTATTATGGATTAGGAATGGCATTAGGCATTGGTGAATACAAAAATAAATAAAAAAATGGATTCTTCCCTGAATACGTTTAGAGTCTAGCAATAAACAGAAATACAAACAAAATTTTACATCAGATGGAATAAATATAACATGGGAGATGAGCACAGGGAGAACTGGGAGGACGTATTATGTGCAAAGGGCAGATCTCTAGAGAAAGTTAAACATTGATGTATCATTATATGTATTTTAAAAGGAGCCAACACACTTTATAGTTATCTACATACTAGGTTCTGCCACATGAAATTGCTAATATTCAACCATTTCTAATTTACAATAACTACAATTTGACACAGTTTAACCTATTAGTTTTCAAGGCAAACATTTCATTTATTTATTTCACAAACATTTGGCAATCACATAGCAAGCACAGATAGAGGGGGATTGGACAGGAGGAAGAGTAGATGTCACCAATGAGGACTGACAGAAGGTAAGGACTAGAGCTCCCACTTAACCAGGTCTTTATTTTTCTGAATTATCCCTATAAAAAGCTCCATATTTGCAGGCCTCCAAGAGAACTGAGCTCCCGGGGCCCTGTAGTTGGTCGGACAGTGAAATGGCCATAGAGAACCTTTGAGTGAATACCTGAAGCAGAGGTAGTGTCTTAGGGAGGCGGGTAGCCCCAATCTCTTGCTGGTAACTCACAGCCACCTCCATTACTCCTGCAGAGTCTGCTGGTTGTCTTCCTATCTATTCTCCCCTTATTCCAGAGTAATAAACCTCTGAGTTTTAGCTGAGTATCTACCACCTGAAATAGACTACATTTCTCCCAGCTTGCAGCCAGTTATGGAAGGTATGATTAAGTTCTGGTTCATGGCAGATAAATGGGACCAGAATGTGCAATTTCTGGAAAATAAAGTTGAAGGCTGGTAGTGTGCCTTTCCTCCTTCCCTTCTTTTTGCTGGCTAGGGGAATCCCTCCCACCCCAGTCCCTGGAAATCATGATGTGTTCTCTGTTTCTGTAGTTTTGTCTTTGCAAGTATGTCATATAAATGGAACCATATAGTATGTAGGCAATTGTGTCCAGCTTTTTTAACTTAGCATAACGCAGCATTTGAGATCTGTCTGTGTTGTTGCATGTATCAGTAATTCCTTGCTTTTTATTGCTGAGTAATATCCCATTGTGTGACTGCATCACAGTTTGTTTATCTCTCCCTTAGATAAGGAAATTTGGGTTACTTTCAGGTTTTGCAATTACAACTGAAGCTGCTATAAATATTCACTTACACGTTTTTGTGTGAACATAGGTTTTTCATTTAAAATGGGTAAATACCTAGGAGTAGGATTTCTGGGTCATGTGATAAGCATATGTCTAACATTATAAACAACTGTCAAAATTTTTACAAAGTGACGGTATCATTTTGCATTCTCACCAATAGTACATGAGAATTCTAGTTGCTCCACATCTACGTCAATACTTGGTGAAGATTTTTTTTTTTTTTAATTTTAGACTTTCCAATAGGTATGTAAAGAAGTACAGCTAGAATGCTCCTTAGAAGCAAAGATGGTGAGATTACGTCTCACTTACTTTGGACATGTTATCAGGAGGCATCAGTCCTTAGAGAAGGACAGCATGCTTGGTAAAGTAGAAGGTGAGCAAAAAACAGGAAGACCCTCAACGAGATGGACTTACACAGTGGCTGCAACAATAGGCTCAAATATAGAAATATAGGACCGGGCAGTGTTTTGTTCTGTTGTATATAGGGTCGCTATGAGTCAGAACCAACTGGATGACACCTAACAACATGACAACAACAACAACAGGCTGTTAATCAAAGGGGTAGCAATTTGAACCCATCAGCCACTCCACAGGAGAAAGATGTGGCAGTCTGTTCCCGTAAAGATTAAAAAAAATTTTTAAAAAAACTAAATGAAACCCATTGCCATGGAGTCGATCCTGGCTCATAGCAACCGTATAGGACGAGGTAGAACTGGCCGGTAAGGTTTCCAAGGTTATAATCTTTATGGAAGCAGACTGCGCCATCTTTCTCCCACAGAGCGGTTGGTAGATTTGAACCGTCATCAGCCAAGTGCTTAACCGCTGTGCCACCAGAGCTCCTTTCCATAAAAGTTACAGCCTTGGAAACCCCATAGAGCAGTTTTACTCTGTCCCATAGGGTTGCTGTGAGCTGGAATCAACTCAACTACAATGTATTTTTTTTTTTTGAGAGGAGGAATAGATATAGATATATACTAATATCTATTGTAGTTTTAATTTGCATTCCTCTAATGACTAATGATGTTGAGCATCTTTTCATGTCTTATTTTCCATCTGTATACCTTATTTGGTGAAGTGATTGTCCAAATATTTTGCTCCCCACCTTTTTTTAAATCGGGTTGTTTGTTTCTTATTGAGTTTTGAGAATTTTTGTTATAAATCCTGGATACGACTCCTTTATCAGATATGTGATTTACAAATATTTTCTCCCAGTGACAACAGTGTCTTTCAATGAGAAGGTCTTAATTTTGAGAATATCCTACTTATCTATTTTTTTCTTTTAGGAATGTATCTAAAATTATTGCCCAACCCAAAGTCATTAAGATTTTCTCCTATGTGTTCTTTTCCTATATTTTGTAGTTTTCAGTTTTATATTTAGGTCTATGATCCATTTTGAGTTAATTTTTGTGTAGGGGGTGAGATACGTATCAAAATTCATTTATTTTTTGTATCTGGATATTCAAGGTTCCAGCACCATTTGTTGATAAGACTACTCTTTCTTTATTGAATTTTATCTTTGTTGGAAATTGACTGACCATAGGTGTGTGGGTCTATTTCTGAATTCTCTATTCTGTTCCATCAGACACACTTTAAAAAAGCATTTTAATAGTTATATATTTATTTTTAACATGTATTAAGTACATTAGCTTTCCAATGTCAACTTGTGGCTTCCACTCTTAAATTACTCAGTACTGGAGATTATGGTTGCCTGAAGTTGTATTGCATAAAATCACTGTAAAATGCAAACATCTATATGCCAGACCAAGTATCCTCATTTACAAAGCATCTTGTGAGATACTGTTATGACTTACCTCTGAAATATAAGGCTTTCATTATAAAGAACATTAAAAAGTACAGCCTCTTTTAGACTTTATAAAATAGACCCCAGTGCAGACAAATACACTTTTAAAAACTAAGACATTTTAAGAGTGGGGCTACTTTGAATATTTTATTTGGAACTAATATGCAAATTCATCAAGTCCCCAAACCCAGTGGAATTTCAATTAGCTACCTGCCAAGAGCCACAGAAAGCACAATATAGCTGTACAGAGGAAATGCCATCTGCCACTGTGACCAAAAATCACTCTGGCACCGATGCCTGATTCCTCAGGGCTCTCTTGCTTTTGCCAGTGTTATACCCATGGTTAACCACAGAGAACTTCTCTATGAATGCCCTCAACTGCAGAGACTATAGGGAAGCAGGTAATGAAGGGATTCATTGATGACACTGATTGTGCTGCTGGTGCATGGTACAGTAGGTCACACCAAAACACTCAAGAACAAATGCCTTAAATTGACAGATGCTACTGAGTCCTTGCCATTTCAAACTGGATAGCAGGTTTCTCCAATTGTGGCTTTTTTTGTTTTTGTTTTCCTTCTCTAGACAGAAAGTATGTGAAAAATATGATGTGAGGCTTCCTAATGCCCAAGAAGCAACCTGCTTTACCAAGGAAGCACCCACTGCGATTATGCCAGAAATGTAAATAGAAGTAAAATGACATCTATAGACACTGATAGATTGTTACTATGTGGTGAAAGCATCCTTTCCCCTGCAGCCAGTCATTCAGGCCACATGACTAATGGGTAAGCCTTTTCTGGTACCTTTGCCAATAAGGTAATCTGAAAGAGGGGAAGTCCTGTGTGCCTATAGGAACAATTCCAGCTTGGACCAAGAGAGTAATTGGTCATTACTGTTTCTGATTCTTTTCCATCTCTAATCTGCAGTCAACAAGCAGACCAATCAGAATGGCATAGAAGGATTCAGACATCATCTGCATCAGCATTCTTAGTTGCACACAACAGAATCTACTCTAGTTAGTTTAAGCAGGGAAGTATTAATTACAGGATTTTAGACAGCTTAGAAAAGCTTTGAGATTTTAAGAAGTAAGATCTAGACAAAATTTCCTAGAATAACAGCCAGAACTCCACACTACAGAGCTGGCCTGGTAAAAGCCACACTAGCACAACTGAGAAGTTGCTGTCATCACCACTGCTGCCTTTGCTCATGACCACATCAGCAAAACGAGTCTCTGTGCTATGCCTGTCTGTCACATAGCTCCCCTTCTCCTTATCTTTGATTTCAGTACTTGACTATTATATGCCTATATACGGTTTTCTTTGCATTTATCCGACTTGGGATTTGCTGAGCGTCTTGAAAATAAAGGGTAATGTCTTTCACCAGATTTGGTAAGTTATTGGACATTATTTCTTCAACATTGCCTTTATCTTATTTTCTCTCCCTTCTTTCTGGGACTTTAATTATGTACTATGTATATATTAAACCTTTTAACCATGTTTCACATCTCTCTTATGCTCTCTACTCTGTTCTGCTTTTTATCCTATTCTTTTACCTCTATGTGCTTCAGTTTTAATATTTTTTAAATTTAGTTTTGTTATTATTGTTAAGCATATACACAGCAAAACATACACCAATTCAACAGTTTCTACATGTACAATTCAGTGGCATTGAGTACATTCTTCCAGTTGTGCAGCCATTCTCACCCTCCTTTTCTGAGCTGTTCCTCCCCATTAACATAAATTCATTGCCCCCTAAGGTTTCTATCTAATCTTTCAAGTTGCTGTTGTCATTTTGATCCCATATAGATAGTAATATTTTCTATGACCTGTCTTTAAGTTCACTAATCCTGTATTCTGCTAAGTCTAGCCTGCTGTTAAAGCTCATCTAATTAATTCTTAGTTTCAGGTATTACATTCTGCATTTCTAGAATATCCGTTTGATTAATTTTTATAGATTCTAATTCTCTGTTGAAATACTCCATCTTTTCATTTCATTTTGCCCAAATTTTCTTCCATTTTCTTTAATATAGTAATCATCATTTTTTGAAATCCTTGCTTTCTAACTACAGTATCTGTATCATTTGTGAGTTTTTTTTAGTCCTTGATTAACTATCGGTCACTTTTCTCTGTGTTTTTTAATGTCTGGTAATTTTTATTGTATGCTGGACATTGCAGATGATACATTGCAGAGGCTCTGGATGAGGTTATTTTTCTCTAAACAGCCTTGAGTTTTAGTCTTGCAGGCAGTTAAACTGCTAGCAAAACTCCTGAATCCTGTTGATGCTTTATTTTAGCTTTGTTAGGGTAGTTCTATTTCAATTTTGTTCATAAACCTAAAGTGTAGCCCTAACTCCTAAAGCATGGCCTTAACGGAGTTTCCGCTGAATATATAGAGTGTTCACCAAGATCTTTTCACCCTGACTGGACCAGAACTCCTACAACTCCCAACACTATGTGATCTCTGAAATTCCTATTCAGTTCTCAGTCTTACAGAAGCTATTCTCTGTTGGCATTTTGTTTCCTTTTTATTTATTTATTTTTTTATTGTACTTCAGGTGAAGGTTTATAGAACAAATACTTTCTCATTAAACAGTAGTACACATATTGTTTTATGACATTGGTTAACAACCCCACGACATGTCAACCCTCTCCCTTCTTGACCTTTTCTTTTTTTTTGGTGAAAATACACATAGCCAAAGATATACCACTTCAAAAATTTCTACACGCACAGTTCAGTGACATCGACTACGCTCTTCCAGTTGTGCTGCTATTCTCACTTTAGATGAAGGTTTACAGAAAAAAATAGTTTCTCATTAAACAGTACACATGTTGCCCTATGACAATGGTTAACAACCCCACTACACATCAACACTGTCCTTACTCAACCTTGGTTTCCTTATCACCAGCTTTCCTGTCTCCTTCGGCCTTCTAGTCCTTGTCGCTGGACTGTTGTGCCTCATGAGTCCCGTTTTATTTTATGGGGCTGTCCAATCCCCCACTGAACGGTGAACCTCAGAAGTGACTTCACCACTGAGCTAAAAGTCTGTTGGCATTTTGGTATCTCACCCTGTGCATTCATAGCTTACAAGCTGGAAATGACACTTGGATATTTGCAAACACATTTTGGGGGCTCTTTATCTGCCACTTCCTAATTTTTGGTACCCTGTCCCCCAAATCTCAGCTGCCTTTGCCACCTCAAACTCCAATCTCTGTGTCGTCCACCTAACAGACTATCTTTCTCTGCTTGGGTTCTATTTTCCTCCACCTCATATTAGAAAGAAAGCACCTCACCTCAGAAACAAAGCATGAGTGAATATAAGCTCACCTTGAAAGCTTTCCTTATTTCAAAGATCCTTCTTTTGCCCAATGCCTGCAAAACAGTTTTTTAATATATTTTGTCTAGTTTTTATAGTTAGTTACAGTATAAGGGTAAGTCTGATATCAGCTGCTCATCATAGCTAGAACCAGAATTCATAAAGCTTTCTATTTTGATTTAAATTACCACTCACCCTCTGATTTGTGGGACCTAAGTCACATGTCTGTTCTCCAAGAGCAAGGGAGGCTAAAATATATAGAGTAGGTGGTTTAAGGGAGTAGTTGATGTGGTAGGGAACTATTACTATACAGAGAGAGTGTTCAGATATTTACTCAATAAAGCATCACCTACTCCATCATGACCTGATTTCTGTAACTGTTGTGGCTTCTTGACTAGGTCACACATTCAGTTAGAGATGGGGAGAAGGAGAACTAAAGCAAGATGAGGTTGAGAAGAAAACTGAGTGCCTGATGATTTTGTTCATGCCTGAAATATCCCTCAGTTTTCCAGGTAGCTTGGTTTTATTTTTAAAACCACATTTGACTTCTCAGCACAGTCACACATTCAATGTTGACAATTAAGACTTCATTTCTTACTGACTTCCCATATCCATACACTTGTTTATACAGCAAGTTTCCTCATAAATAACATGGAAGGAAGGGACTAAAAATAGTACTATACCAGGAAGTATTGAGAAGGAAAAAAAAAGCATAAGGCTTATACATTTCACTTTAACAAAAGTTATCGAGCACTTACCATGTTCCAGACACTTTAAAAAATCTAATGTGGATGGGGATGCGGTATACCAAGACGAATAAGATGCAGTTTCCGCTTGCAGTCATGTTGGGGACATATTTTTCAGTGTACCATGATCACTGGCAAGTCAGAGTTATATACAAGGGGTTAGGGAGAACAGAGAGTACATTGAATCTAGCTGGCAACTCAAGGAAGTCTTCCTATAGCCGATATTTGAGCTGACTCTTGAAGATGAATAAGATTTAGCCAGACAAAGGAAGGTAGGAGGGGCATTCCAGCCACAGACAATAATAGCGAGAGAGAAGGCACAGAAATAGGAAACAGAGTGAGGTGCTATGCAGTAGCAGGGTTGGGGGAAAGCAGATTACAAGGACTTTGCTGTTTCTAGAGTGTAAAGTATATAAAGGAGGCCAGAGAGAAAGCAGGGGTCCAAGTCATTGAAGGCCTAGAACGCCATTCTAAGAAGTGTGGCCATGTTGTAAACAATGAGGTGCCATTGAAGAGTTACCATCAGGGGATGGCAAAACCCAACTTGCATTGTAGAGAGAGCATTATGCCTGCAATTTAGAGGAAAGATTTCAGAAGGGCAGGATGTAAAGCACAGTCTAATGTAGCAGGTCAGGCAAAATGGCCAGGACCTAGTGACAGAAAGGAAGGGGTAGATACTAAGAGATAAAATTTTTCCAAGATGGTAAATGGCTATGAAGATGATGGAGAAGAGGAAGCTAAGATATACTTCAAGAAAGAAGTGCAAATTTTCCAGAGGAAAATAAAGATTTCCATTTTGGACACTGAGTTTGAGGCATCTATGGACTTCAAAACTGATATAACCAGCATGTAGGTAGATATATGAAATTCAAGAGAGAATTGTTCAGGGATGGGGGAAAAAAAAGATATGAAAGTAATTAGATCAAAGCGTAGCTAAAACCATGAGGGTGGTTGGGGGTCAATAAAGTAGAGAGAGAAGAACAGAGAGCAAGGACAGAAACCTGGAGAATACCAGAGTTTTAGGAGTAGGCAGACAATGAGAAACACACAAGCAGACTAAGAAGAACCACTTTAAGATACTGCAAAGTAAATAATCTTACAGAAGCTGAAGAATGAAGAAAGTCAATGAGTGAGTGGTCAGCAGTGAGAAATGAAGCAGAATGGTCCAGCAGGTCAGGATAGAAGAGCAGCCACTGGACTGGGTAACATAGGCATCACTGGTAACCTTGGAGAGAGGATTTTGGTAAAGTGGGAGATCAGACGTTTTGATTTCAAGTGAAAGGGTAGAGATAGCGACTGTCCAATAGCTAGAGAATAACTTAGAGTCCGGAGAAGATTTCATTTGGGTAGGAAAGACTTCACCAAGCTTATAGGCTGAAGGAAACACCCCACAGAATAAGAGAGATGAAAATAAGAAAAGGGGATATTTGATGGAACCAAGTTTCTAAAAAAGCTAGATGGGTCAGAATCCAAAATATAAGGAAAGTCTGGACTTGAACATGTAGAAGGCATCACACCCTGCATCTGGATGAAGTGTGAAACTGACAGAAGATAAAGACATAGGATGAGAGAGGCAGGAATTAGAGGTTGTTTTCACTCCTCAGTGACTTAACATTCTTGATAAAGTAGGAGATGGGTTATCTTCTGGGAATGTAGGGTTGAGGGTATATGGTGTTAGGTAAGGGTCTTGAGAAGAGTGATGACCCTCTGGAACATCCACAAGAGGAACAGGGAGAGGACGTTAACTGAGGAAAGACAGAGGCTTCGCACGTGGCATTGAGAGCCCAGCTGAAGTTGAGTTTTCCCCAGTAGCACTTGGCCACCTAGCACAGAGAAAGCCAATTGTGAGGTGGATCTGGGAATGATGTTCCCCAGCCATGCCATAGGATCATGTTCATAACTAATGGAATGGTTTAGGCTGGATAATGGGGAGGAGCTGGTAGTCTGGAGATCAAAGAGCAGATTTGGTGGGAGCTCTGTATTCCACCTTTCCTCTCACCTTCTGGCCCTGCCTGAATGGCTCTGCTAGCTACAGCAACAGTTACTGACAGAAAACCAAAAGAGAGCACATTATTTCAAAACTCCTTTAACACTTTTCTTAAAAGATACGAATCATCTAAATCATTCTCCAAAAGCTCTTTTTTAAATTCTAAGGCTAAGAACAAAAGTATGGTTAAATGTTTAATTAATGTTTATTATAGCTAGCATATTAGCTTTAGAAAGGTCAAATTTATGACACAAGGAAGTAATATTTTTAACATTCTGTGGATCTGCTTTATAGCACACTGGGGTCCACAGTAATAAATATCTTCTCTTACTTTGCAGGACTCTTGTAAGTGAAGCTGCGTGGGGCTGAATTTCTAGTCGAATGAGCTGGTATGAACCTTAGGCAAGTCACTTCATCTTTCAGGACTTCAGTTTTCAACCTTGTAAAATGAAGGGTAGGGATAAATTTCCAAATTTCCTTCTATGTTAAAAAAAATCAAGAGCATAATTTTGCATTTTAAGTTACTATAGAACTTATAAGGAGCCCTAGTGGTGCAATAGTTAAGCATTCAGCTGTTAACTGAAAGGCTGGCGTTGGAACCCACCAGCTGCTCAGTGGGAGAAAGATGTGGCAGCCTTGGAAGCTCTCTGGGGCAGTTCTACTCTGTCCTACAGGGTTGCTATGAGTCGGATTTGACTTGAAGGCAACGTTTTTGTTTTGGTTTTTAAGGTTTATAGAATTTATAGGTTTTACCCCTTTTCTTTTATGACATTTTTGTCCCATTTATAATTTATTAACCCTTAGTCCTTGATCAGGAACACAAACTCCAATGACAGCACTGTCACTATAGGAAATAGAATCCACTTTACCACAATCTATACTGTAATTTCTCCACTCTCTGCCCACATATACCCGTTGGAGGTTTCGTCCCCAAGAGTTCAGAGATACTTGTTCACCATCTTGTGACCATGCTTTTCTAAGGAAACTCCATATTATATTGCCTAATGGAACCAAGACCCTGATTTCAGTGGGTGAATACTCTGCAGCAGTCTCCACACATCTCAACTTAGATTTGTGATTGAGGATAACATATCAGAAAACACATATAAATAATCTTTCACACTGTCTGGGATATATAGGCTGGCCACTCAGTAGAGTATGCCTGATACATTGAATGGCATGGTATGCAGGAAATAATCAAAGCACTACATTATCTTTGTCTCCCAATCAGATGTTTCTCCTGTCACTAGATGAAAACTCAGCAGAATCCACAGCTCACTTTTTGGTTGACAGATAGTTCCATGGTCATTTTAAGTCACAAAACACAGCCTTAATTAAAAAATTAAAGTGTCCAGTTCCAAGAGATTAATTGACTCTTTCCTCTTTACTCAAAAGTGTTCTTCTCATTCACTGGATGCCTGGATCATCAGGGTCCAACGGTGGGCAAGGAAAAGAGGAGAGGTAAAGAAGAGGACAGCAAAGTTCTTCTTCGGCTGATGACTGATGCTGTCCTAAGGGAGCCACATGTATTTAATGCTGACTCTTGCCCTCCTGTCAGTTTTTTTTGCCTTGAATGCTGGCTGGGCTATTCTGGCAAAAATTCACCTGATGTGGGCCATGCATGTTTTCCTTTGACTGATCACTCCTCTTCCAACCACCAGGCCCCCATTTTTTGTTATTCCACCACACTGTTTTGGGAGTACCCTCACCTTCTGGCAGGGGCCCTGTAGGGCAGAAGAATCTTGGGCAGGATGCCTTTGAAAATGACCCCATGCCACTGACAAAGATTTCTTAAATAAGGAACATAAATGATTGATAAGTAGTGTTTCATTAGGAACTTCCAGCTTCCATTTAGGATGTAGAAAGCTGAAAAGACTGTCACTCTTACTCTAATCACAAGAAATAGCTGAACAACCTACAACATCAGAACTTTTCTTGAACCCATTAGGGAGCAGAGATGACAGGGCAACAAACTAGCCTGAAATTTAAGGAAACACTGAGGTCTCCCAGGAGAGATGGAATGTGAGCAAAGGCTTACCTGAGGCAGAGCAGGTACAAAATGACCATGAGAGACCACCTCACCTCCATTAGAATGGCAATGATCAAAAAAAACGGAAAACAACAGGTGTTGGCAAGGTTGTAGAGAAACTGGAATCCTCATCCATTGCTGGTAGGAATGTGAAATGGTACAACCACTGTGGAGAACAGTTTCACAGTTCCTCAAAAAAGGTAAAAATAGAACCACCACATGACTCAACAATCCCAATCCTAGGTACATACACAGAAGTGAAGGCAATTATACAGACAGAAACCTGTAAACCAATGTTCATTGCTGCACTTTTCACCAGAGCTAAAGTGTAGAAACAACCCAAATGTCCATTAATAGATAAATGGATAAACAAAATGTGGTATATACACAATGGAATACTACTCAATCATAAAGAGAAATTAAGTCCTGATGCATGTCACAACATGAATGAAACTTGAAAACATAAGGCTGAGTGAAATAAGTCAGTCATTAAAGGACAAATATTGTATGATCTGACTTATACGAGATAAGCAAATACATAAAAACCAAAGATTACTAGCGGTTCCCATGGGTGGGAGGGAAAGGGAAAGGGAGGTTTTTGCTTACAGGGCATTGAACTTATGTTAATGGTGGTAGAATGATTTGGAAAAAGATATTGAGAATGGTTGCACAACTTGAAGAATGTAATCAATGCTATTGAATTGTACATGTAGAAATTGCTGAGATGCTGTATGTTTGTTACTTATATTTTCATCACAATAAAATTAAAAAGACAAAAGAAACTTATCTTTTTGTTTTTAAAAAAATACAAAATAGGCATTTTTCCTCTAATGCTTTAAAACATAGACATTTGTTTTTATATGCTATTAATGACTATAGAATAACGTTTGCCAGGCTATTTTTTTCTATCAAGGGATCAACACTTCTCGTTGTCAGCCTTCTACTATATCATTATAGAGAAATCAAGATTTGTGCACTTTACTGTATGTATGCTGTACCCCAGTACGATTGAGTGGCCCCTTGCCAACACTCCTAGGGAGACCATACCCACATCAGGTCTCCAGGATCCATGCATCTGTGACAGGGCCAGGAGTGCAGTTGTTTCCCAACACAGCAGCAACTCTTGCTTTCAGTTGTACCACGGAGGCAGCTCAGACACCAGTCCTCTATCCTCCCAACTGCAGGGGTTACACCCTAAGCTCTTCAAGCTATCCATGAGACCCCCTCATTGGGTCTGAGGAGGAGACAAACCCCATCTACTCTCCCCCACTTTGTTGAGGGCTTCCATACAGCTCACCAAGCTCTCCCAAACAGATGTCTTCAAAAATCCTCTCTTGTCTTCATAATTTGACCCTTTCTTTTATATCTTTGATCTGAATGAGAGGCCCAAGAGTCTTTGAACTAGCACCAGCCATTTACTTTATAGTTATCCTTTGCAGTTTTGTCCGGCACCTCACTTTGGTGTATAGCATCTATGGTTGGTGTTGAACATTTCAACAAAACCTTCAATATGAACATGCTGTTTTAGTAGCTTTAGTTTGATCCATATGCAGTTGTTGATTGTTGACTATTTTTGACCTAAAAGAACTGTAATTTTCATATGGTTCAAACATATTTTTTATTTAAGATAGGCCTTTTAGAGAAACTGAACTGAAGGTTGGGTCTGTGGAAAAAGGGAAAAGTGGATTCTTAAATGAACAATCAGGCAAATACTGAAACACATTCTGGGAAGCACCTTACCTTGGCTTTCAGATCAGCACACAATTCCTGTTGCTTTTTCCTGTCTTTAGCCAATGTACTCTCCATTTCATGAGTTGCACAGGCCTCAGCAAGGGTCATCACAGCCTTCTGTATAAAGTCTTTCCTATTCTTATTCCAATTTGATACTAAGATCTTTCGCTGCTCCCTAGCAAAGCGATATTGGTCACAATATTTCTCATGTTCAACCTGAAAAGATAACAGACAGTAAAAATTTATCATTATGAAAGTGAGCCTATACTTTAGAAGTCATTATTACAAAATGAATCAAATAAATTATAACCAACGATTTTGAGAAATTGAGGACAAACATTTTCTTTATAGTAAATACAGGAAGCAGGTGCCAGCTCCAGGGTTCTGAGCCTGTGACTAATTGGAGACTGGGGACAATTCATTTAACTTTTGTCAGTCCTTTGTCAACTTGGTGGCCTCTAAAACAACCTTCACTTCTCAAAGGTGAATGATTCTATGAGCAGAGAGCAATATTTTCCCTATATGCAATTTAAAAGATACCCCATGTTTAAATCAGTTTTAGTATTTAAGACAACATGCTAATAAATAGAAAATTGTGACGATAATCCTGAAAAAATAAGCTTTGTCATAAATTACTGAAACATTCAGATGTTAAGATGTTTATACCTGAAGTGATTACAGCAATGACCATTAGCTTTCCTCCTCCCACTCCTGAGGGACATGGCACTTTCACATCAGTAGCAATAGCTCCTTTTGGCAGTGATTCCCAACCAGGGGACGTATCAGAGCGTTGGCAGAAGAACAAGAACAGTGACAGACTGAGTAGTTTGAAAAATCTCTGCAGATGATTCAGAAGGGCACCTCTAATAAAAATGTGTCCCAGGAAGTTGAGAGTCACTGATATAAATAATTTTTGATTTTGCCAGTATAGACCCAGCCTCAGAATTTGATACATTATTTAGCCTCTAAGTGGTGTGAGACAAGCAGCTAGCAAGCAGGATAAGGTAGGTCCTTTCTACCTAAAATAATGCTTTATGTATGATTAATTAGGTACACAGTGAAGCAGACTGTGGCCTCATTTAAACCAAATATCAATTGCTAAAATGTGTAAACTTTTTAGCTTTGTTCCAAAGAAGCCAAAAATATGCTTAGCATCTGTCAAACATTAAGAAAGAAGGTATACGTGATGCTGAAATGCTTAATAATCAATCCAATATAGGCACACCTTGTTCTATTGCATTTCATTTAATTGCGCTTCACAGATATTGTGGTTTTTACAAATTGAAGGTTTGTGTCAACCCTGCATCGAGCAAATCTATCAGTGCCATTTTTCCAAAAGCATGTGCTCACTTCGTGTCTCTGTGTCACATTTTGGTAATTCTCGTAATATTTCAAACTTTTTCTTTATTATCATAACAGTTATGGTGATCTGTGATCAGTGATCTTTGATGTTACTATTGTAATTGTTTTGGGGTACCACGAACCATGCACATATAAGACAGTAACTTAACCAATAAATGTTGTGTGTGTTCTGACTGCTCCACCAACCGGCCGTTCCTTCATCTCTCTCCCTCTCCTTGGGCCTCTCTATTTCCTGAGACACGACAATATTGAAATTAGGCCAGTTAAAAACCCTACAATGGCCTCTAAGTGTTCAAGTAAAGGGAAGAGATGCACATCTTTCACTTTAAATCAAAAGCTAGAAATGATTAAGCTTAGTGAGGAAGGTATGTCGAAAGCCGAGATAGGCTGAAAGCTAGGCCTCTTGCGCCAAGCAGTTAGCCAAGCTGTGAATACAAAGGAAGAGTTCTTGAAGGAAATTAAAAGTTGTACTCCAGTGAACATATGAATGATAAGAAAGCAAAACAGTCTTATTGCTGATGTGGAGAAAGTTTTAATGGTCTGGATAGAAGATCAAACCAGCTACATTCCCTTAAGCCAAAGTCTAATCCAGAGAAGGCCTTAACTCTCTTCAGTTCTATAAAGGCTGAGAGAGGTGAGGAAGCTGCAGAAGAAAAGTCCGAAGCTAGCAGAGGTTGGTTCATGAGGTTTAAGGAAAGAAGCCATCTCCATACATCAAAGTACAAGGTGAAGCAAGTGCTGATGTAGAAGCTGCAGCAAGTTATTCAGAAGATCTGGCTAAGGTAATTGATGAAGGTGGCTACACTAAACAACAGCTTTTCAAGGTAGATGAAACAGCTTTATATTGGAAGAAGATGCCATCCAGGACTTTCATAGCTAGAGAGGAGAAGCTAATGCCTGGCTTCAAAGTTTCAAAGAACAGGCTGACTCTCTTGTTAGGGGCTAATGCAGCTAGTGACTTTAAGTTGAAGCCAATGCTCACGTACTATTCCAAAAATCCTAGGGCCCTTAACACTTATGCTAAATCTACTCTGCCTGTGCTCTATAAATGGAAAAACAAAGCCTGGATAACAGCACATCTATTTACAACATGGTTTACTCAATATTTTAAGCAGTAGTTGAGGACTACTGCTCAGAAAAAAAGATTTCTTTCAAAATACTACCGCTCATTGACAATGCACCTGGTCACCCAAGAGCTCTGATGGAAATGTACAAAGAGATTAATGTTGTTTTCATGCCTGCTAGCACAACATCCATTCTGCAGCCCATGGATCAAGGAGTAATTTCAACTTTCAAGTCTTATTATTTAAGAAATGCATTTCTTAAAGCTATAACCGCCATAGATAGCGATTCCTCTGATGGATCTGGGCATAGTAAATTGAAAATCTTCTGGAAAACCTTCTGGAAAGGATTCACCATTCTGGATGCCATTAACAACATTTGTGATTCATAGGAGGAGGTCTAAATATCAACACTAACAGGAGTTTAGAAGAAGTTGATTCCAACCTTCATGGATGACTTTGAGGGGTTCAAGACCTCAGTGGAGGAAGTAACTGCAGATGTGGTAGAAAAGCAAGAGAACTAGAATTAGAAGTGGAGCTGAAGATGTGACTGAATTGCTGCAATCTCATGATAAATATTTAATGGCTGAGGAGTTGCTTCTTATGAATGAGCAAAGAAAGTGGTTTCTTGAGATGAAATCTACTCCTGGTGAAGATGCTGTGAACTTGTTGAAATGACAACGAAGGATTGAGAATATTACATAAACTTAGTTGATAAAATAGCAGCAGGGTTTGAGAGGATTGACTCCAATTTTGAAAGAAGTTCTACTGTGGGTAAAATTCTGTCTTAATAGCATCACATGCTACAGAGAAATCCTTCATGAAAGGAAGAGTCAATCGATGTGGCAAGACTCATTATTGTCTTAGTTTAAGAAATTGCCACAGCTACCCCATCTTCAGCAACAACCACCCTGATCACTCAGCAGCCATCAACATTGAGGCAAGACCTAGCCAGCAAAAATATTACGAGTTGCTGAAGGCTCAAATGATGGTTAGCATTTTTTAGCAATAAAGTATTTTTTAATTAAGGTTTGTACATTGTTTTTAGACATAATGCTATTGCACACTTAATAGACTACAGTATAGTGTAAACATAACTTTTATATGCACTGGGAAACCAAAAAATTTGTCTGACTGGCTTTATTATGATATTCACTTTATTGCAGTGGTCTGGAACCAAACTTGCAATATCTCCAAGGTATGCCTGTGTAAGAAGTAAATGTAAAAATCTTTATCAAGTTAATAGCAGGAAAATGTAAAAATTTACCAAGCTAAAAATGACAGCTAGTAACAGAATTCTTTCAATAGAATCAACAGGGAATAAGAAAAAAAGATCTAATTTGATAAATTAACAATTTTTTTAAAATCCAGAGTGAAAAATTTATTATGAAACATGCTTATTATGTTAAAGGTATCTGTTATAAAGTAAAGGCCAGATTTAAAACTAATACTTGGGGATGGGAGGAGTTGTGGTGGGTGGGAGAGGACAAGAGAGGACGGGAAGGGATGGTCACACTAGCTATGTGGCCTTTGTTTCAGTTTCCTCACCTGAAAAATAAGGATAACAAGAGTACCACTCTCATCCACTGCTATTTCTATTATAGGAATTTACACATGATTGACACACAGTCAACTTCTATACACGTTAGTATTATTGTTACTTGTTTAATTTAAAAATTAAAAATTACCAAAATTCAGAGTATAATATTTTTAAGTATGATTCATTTATGCAATAAGGTGAATAATTTAAAAATTGTTGACATAGAAACTACTATGCTCTTGCCTTTGTGGTCTTGTCAACTAGACCAAGACAATATTCCTCCCTTACCTTTCAGGGAAATTTCAGCCACGCCTTTGAGCTCTGAATTTGGGGCTGTTGTGTTTCAGACCCATCTAGAAGGGTCCAGCTGAATTGTCGTGGTGGGGAGGGTATAGGTAAGATCCAGCCCCCAAGGAGATTATTAGCTTCCACAGGACTAGAAGGACTAAGGTGGCAGGCTCCGTGGATGGAGGCACGCGCACTCTACCTCCAGGCAAAGCCCAGCACTGACAGAAACTCTGAGGGCGGGCATCTGAGGGTCAAATACTAGAAAGCGGCCTTGGGAGTCATGGTAAAGATCTCTGAGGCTAGTAGGCACAGGAGTAGTAAATGTTGCCAGAGGTGCCCCCTGCTTCATATGCACCATACAAACTTGAAAAATGACCTGCACAGACTTGCAACCTTTAATTTTATTTTTTTAATAGTCTAGGAAAAAATAATTTTTAGAGTACCATTTTAGAAATATGTTTTGTGGCTTTACAATATGGACCACTAAAACAATTTAACTTGCCAGTATGCAGGGTCCAGTACTCACCAGATCATGCCTAGATTTGTGAGGAAAATATCTTCGTAACATGTCCAGATACAGAGTCCTTCTGGCAAAGAGATCTCCAGGATACTGATCCAAAATAGCCTGGTAAATCCAGTGGTCTTCTTCACTTAACTGGAAGTTTCTAGAAGGAATAATAATGCCACAACATATTATTAAGTAGTTGATGGGCCTAAGGGAGTTCAAACTGCTCAAGCAATTTAAACTATTAGCAAGCGATAATAACTATGTAACATGAGGGTTATGCCTGTGTGTATGTTTTAATACATTAGCCAAATTTGATGTCTGGTACAGAAAGTTTCTAAAGTTTAGTACAATGGGTTCTGGGTTTTTTCAATCCTTTATTTGATCTTGCCATGAGATCCAGGCGTAATCTGAATGAGTTTGACAATGAGACAAAATATTTTTAAGATTACTCTATCTTGCCTACACAGATATGTTTAAAATCATGATCAATGGATCAAATAAACAAAAATTGGAAACTAAGTTATTAAACATACAAATTAAAAAGGAACTTTGCTTATTCAACAAAGTACCCATGTTCAGACAGAAGGAAAATATAAATATAGACAGAGTTAAATGAACAACTACCTAAAGGAAAATAAAGACTGAGGAAGGCATTGATTTAAGGTTTAACTTTAAAGGCAAGTCTACAATTATCTTTTATATTATCCTCTTGACTTCTTGGTTTGTGGGGGTAAGACTAGATATTGGTAGTAAAAGGATAACAAGTGATGTCACATTTCATATCACTAAAGAAATCATTGGTAAATAGGATCGCTTCAAGTTGCCTTCTGTCAACATGTCTGCCATTAAAAGGGCCTTTTTTCACTTTAGAACTGGCTTGGTTTGTGTTCTATATAAAGTATTAGCAAAGCCCTAAGCAGAGTGAAAAGGTTGCAATATCAGCTTGAACTCTAAACTGAATTAATCTGCTCTGTTTGTATCCTAAGTTTATTTGCATATTATTATTCCTGTTTAATAAATTAGAATAATCATATACAGATGCAATCAGAGGGAATAATATTAGCAACAAATACCTCTTTGATTCAAGATGGAAATTTGCTATTGTTTATTTCTACTCTATCAGTGATCTTTGACTTTAAAATTAATTGTGCAATTCAAAGACTTTTTTTTCTATGTCTTCTATGCCCCCGAAAAATACTTGACAATTGAAAACAGAATAAAACACCTTCTGCATCAGTGATACTAATGGGAATTCCACTGTCCTCATGCAAGGTTATCTAGTTTCTATAAAGCACTTCATTACTCTGTTAAGTGGCTAAAGAGAGGAAGTCTTTTTCAAAGGAGAAAAGAAAATCCTCTCTATCAGCTCTATAATGGGAAGAAAAACAGCAATGGGGGTGTTCCACCAGGAAGAAGAATACAGTTCTTGAGTATGACCTAATTATCAATTGCAGAGAAAGAATTTGAGATGAGTTCATTCACTGAATACACTAAGGATCTGGGTTCTGTCTGAATCAATTATGAATTTACAGACAGTTCAAGACTTCTGTGAATACAGCATTTCAAATAGGGGAAGTAACAAGGGAGAAAGGCTTGCCTGAGTGTACTTGGCATTTAAATTGCCCTCATATCTTCATGGACAATATATCAGCTCCTCTCTCAAGAAATGTGTTTCCATTCATGGCAGCATGAAGGTGTTTTAATAGTAAAGTTAGCCACATAAATTCTCTATTACTACACAGCAAGCAACGAGAAGAGACCTGAAGTCCATGTCCTCATTAATGCTTTTAAACTGTTTCTGTGAGTGAGTGTGTGTGACAGAATATAGGTCCAACAAGTTTTCCATTTTTTTAAATTAAACCATTCCTCTATATAATGGATGCATTGGTGTCCACCAAGATCACCTTTACTAGCTGGAGTTCCCCTCACCAAGATGCTGCTAGTCTTGGCGAGTAACTCAGATTCTCCTCTTCTCTGGAAAATTGTCTTGGGTCAAATAGGAACTGCCTTATCCAGGGGGTCCCTTTCGAAGGCCAAGCACAACCAATGACTGATGGACATAGGGGAACAGAATGCCAGCCCAGCCCAATTGCCTCAAGATGGGTCCAACTCTGTGGTACCATCTGTGCTTCACAGCGTCCCTATGGGATCAGATGCAGCCAGTCTCCATTGAAACCTCATCCTTGCTTAGCCATCTCCCCCTTGCCCTTTCTCCCACTTCCCTCACTCCCCTTCTCCAATAAATCACCTGTCACAGCAATCCCTGTTTCAGCTTTGCTTCTATAGATGCCAACCTAAGATAAACTACTAGCAATCCTACCCATAATTTTCAAAAATAGTTTAAAGCCTTTGGTAAATGAAGAATTACTTCTAAACTAATTGCTTTGATGATCTCTTATACTGAATGGTAGTACAAGATTATGACTGTCCTTGAAGAGAAAGTGCAAATAGCAAACATTTACAAAAATGCTTTTCACATAAAAGCACACATTTAGCAGTTTACTTTGTTATAAATAAATATAGCTGCAGGAGAATTTGTGGCACTCAGTATATTTTTATACATTGTGTGAATGTATTAATTAGGTGTCATTTTAGTGACAAAATTAAAACCACTTAAAACATATGAAATGATAATATAACATTAAAACCAGGTATTTCAAGCTAAGTACACTGTGAACAATGATCGCATCCATTTTTGCCCTTCTTGTTGATTTTAGAAGCTTCACATCCCAACAGCTTTTTTCAATTACCACAATTATGCAAATTGTAAGTCATTTTTCTAGTACATGTAGAATAAAAATGAAAAACATACTTAAAAGAAATGATACATAAATACCCACAATAGTATTATTTTTAGAGTATTTATAGCACTTTCCAGACTGCAGGCTTAAATCTTGAGACAAATATTCACATCGGCAACACAATGGTACAATCATACATCTCCATTAGAAATATCGCATGTGAGGAAAAAAACTCCCACCACTGTATGTACATGTTAATCTTCCGGATAGTAAACATCTAAAAGGAATATTCAGACATAATAACTTCTTCACAGTGACAAAGTAGCTATTTCCTAGAAACATAGCCTTTAAACCTCTAAAATAAAATCAAATTCAATATATCTGTATTTCTAAATTCAAATTCAGACACGTCTTTACTAATCAAACCTGTGTCTTTTCATTATACAGAGAAAATCTATATAACATAGCTGAAAATAAGATTAGTTTTTACTTTCTAGGGTTCTTGTTTAATTTCAATGTTTTGTTGGTGATTATGATGACCAAAACCAAACCAAACCAGTTGCCATTGATTCTGACTCATGGCAACCCCATGTGTGTCAGAGTAGAACTGTGTTCCATAGGGGCTTCAATAGCTAGTGTTTTTGGAAGTAGATCAGCAGGCCTTTCTTCTGAGGTGATTCTGGATGGACTCAATCTCCAAACTTTCAGTACTAGCTAAATTACATAGATATTTAAAAATATTCTTATTCCTTAATATTTTCTGAATTAAAAAAAAGACTCCAAAATTTGAAAGAATACTTTAAAATTATCCGAAACTTTTGTAATTCTTAAATACCATTAGACAAAAAATCTTTGGCAGATCTCTGCAGTTTCTATTTTATTTTTGTCAGTCGAAATTTTCTAATTTAAAACACCTCATAACACATCAAAATTTTATAGTCTACAGGTTTATGACATGTAATACTTCTAACACTTTGGGGAATTTCAGCCTGCAGAAGGGTGAGCTATTTACCACTCAGTACCACCTCCCACCACACCCCACCCCCAAAATTGAAGTCCACAGATAGTATTTCATTATGATTTCCTAGGAAGTGAGACAAAACAGGCAATTCAGAAAATGAAGATGACAAGGCTGTGAGAATACAACCTGACCAAGGCCAATTGTCTCCCCACTTCTACCTGTTTGAGTCATTTCAAAGATTGGAAACTGACTTGCAATTAACTTAGCTACCAGTTTTCATTGTAGTCGTATTTAAACCACTTCGCTAGGGTGATGGTTCCATAACATCAAAATACATTTGGTGAATGGGAGCCAGCGATGGCAAACAAAATACATAAGGCTAACAGGTCCTTTAACAAGGAAAACAAGTTTATGAAACTAAACATTGCATTTACAAACTGGTTGAAAGCTGTTGTGTACTTTATCAGAGTGAAGGAGCTTTGCAGGCAAGATGGTAATTTGTGGCTCCTAAGGTTAGCTGATGCACCTATCAGCATCTGACAACTGCCTCGAGATTGGCAAATGGCCATAGTGAATCTGGCCTGAAGAAAAACTCTTATCTCTTAAAGTGTAACAGTGTCAGGGGACACTTTTTGCTCCTCCGCTAAGAAACAGGGTTGCAGGGTTGCAGTGAGTCACCAGTGGATTAATGTGGACAAAAGAGACCTCTGACACAATTCCCTTGTCAGGTTGTGCCAGGTATAACTCTCTGGAAAACACAACTCTACTTCACTTTTCAATGGTGTCTTCTTGAATCGACCCATACTAATCTAATCAGCCTGGTTCCTGAAACTTTCTCTCCACCCAGCCCCAATGTCCAAATCTAAATCCATCTCTGATTTTTAGCCTGGTTTACAGGGGACTCCTTGGTCCCAGGCCCATTTCCAGTCACTAGACTCTCTCCTTGGATTATATTTGAGTATGTCATTCTCTTCCCCCAAAGATCCATTCCCATTTATCAGTTTCTCACCTCCAGGGTTCCTTGGCTCAACCCAGCTTGGCTTCATACATGGGAGCTGACAATCAGAATAAAGTGGGCTCTCTGGAGCATGGTCAAAATTCATTAAATTGAAGAATTAAAAAAAAAAAGTGATCCATAGGGTAAAGTCAGAACTTGCACCAGCATCAAAGACTCATTCTTCTGAGGAGTAAACAGGAAAGTGAAAATATAGCAGAGTTCTGAAAGTGATAGCTCCAGGATTTCGTATAGGAAGGGTGAGGGATGGAAATCTAGTTAGAAGAGAAGGCTGAAGGATTTATTTGGGAGCTGCATTTTCATTATCAAACACCGTGTTTTTACTTAGATTGTTTTTTAGAATAGTTTACATAGAAAATTCTATTTTTACTAAAAATATATATTTTTTGGAGGTGGAGTAGCTGGGATGATAGCAAGGCTCTAAACCACCCTTTGTTGCTTACATTCACCACCAGTTTTAAGAGGCAATATAATTCCTAGTGGCAGTTTTGATATAATATGATCAACATAAAACCTGTTAAAAGGAAAATGTAATGGCTCAACCACCCCGTATGCTTTGTCTTAGGCTGGGTTTTCTAGAGAAGCAAAACCAGTAAAGTGTATAAATGTATATATATAGAGAGAGAGATTTATATCAAGGAAACAGCTCATGCGATTGTAGAGGCTAGAATGTCCCAAGTCTGTGGATAAGGGTAGAGACCTCTCCCAAGTCAAGCAGCCACAAAAGCTGACAAGCCCAAGAATGGCAGGTCATAGAGCAGGGCTCTGCTCACAGGCTGAGAAGATTAGCTCAAATCCCAAGAACTGGAGATGAGATGACAGGAGGCAGCCGCAGGATCCAGAGAGAGCAAAAAGCCAAAACATCTGCTTATATTCAGATGCAGGCCACATCCCCAAGAAAACTCCCTTTCATCTGATTGGCTACTCACAGTATATTTGATCATGGAAGTGATCACATTTAAACACTGAGAATCATGGCCCAGCCAAGTTGACACACAATCTTAACCATTACATGCTTATATTCATCACAAGAAGTGTTAAGGAAAAGGTAGTTATAACAAGCACTGCCTATCCCTGCCTCCTGCCCACTGGAATCCTGATCTACCATCCCCCATCAGGCCTCTGCTTCAGGGGAAATGGGCCCCATCACCAGGTATGGGAGTGAATCTTGATTGATTTTAAGCTATCAATCAGCATCCCATTCGTCTCATCAGTGTTTGGTATAGGCATGGACAAGAGAACAAATTCTGGTCAATGAAATCTGAGAAATCTTCTAGCGCAAAGGTCCTGGCTCCTAAAAAGAGTTACAAGGAAGAAAAGGTCCTTTCTGCTCCTGGATGGTGTTATGTGAAACTGCTGCAGTCATCTGGGAAGAAGTTATCTAACCTGCAGGAAGGCAAACCAAGAGAATGCAGAAACCAGACCACACCGTACTTGAACTTCTTTAGCTTTGAGCTAAATAAGGTAAGAAATCTCTTTATTGTTTAAATTGAGTTGGGTTGGGATTCTCTTACAGCCAAAGATATCCTGACAGCTAACCAAAGAGAAGAAAGATGACTTCTTAATGGTAACATCCTAATAGTGTTTGGAAGGAAAGTACTAAGAGAGGATGTAGTGACAAGAGAGATGAAGACACAAAGTGGCCAGAGACCAGCATCTAAAGAAATACTCTTCAGCTGATTGGGGGCAGGCAGCTGCTCCAACATAAGGGCCTTTTTTAAAAACTTGTACTTTAGATGAAGGTTTACAGAAAAAAACTAGCTTCTTATTAAACAGTTAGTACGTATATTGTTTTATGACATTGGTTAACAACCCCATGACATGTCAGTACTCTCTCTTCTTGAACTTGGGTTCCCTATTACCAGCTTTCCTGTGCCCTTCTACCTTCTAGTCCTTGCCCCTGGGCTGGTGTGCCCCTTTAGTCTTGTTTTGTCCTATGGGTCTGTCTAATCTTTGGGTAAAAGGTGAACCTCGGGAGTGACTTCATTACTGAACTAAAAGGGTGTCTGGGGGCCACACTCTTGGGGTTTCTCCAGTCTCTGTCAGGCCAGTAAGTCTGGTCTTTTTTTGAGTTAGAATTTTGTTCTACATTTTTCTCCAGCTCTGTCCGGGACCCTCTATTGTGGTCCCTGTCAGAGCAGTC
>NW_004443972.1:13691682-13724725 GCF_000243295.1 Trichechus manatus latirostris
ATGGAGCTTCCATGACCTTACCCTGAACAAATTGTGCTGGCTTCCCCAGTATTGTGTACTGTCTTACCCTTTACCCAAGTTACCACTTATCTATCGTCTATTCAGTGTTTTTCCACCCCTACCACTCCCCTCCCTCATATCATCAAAGATGGTTTCTTTTTGTGTGTAAACCTTTTCATGAGTTTTTCTAGTAGTGGTCTCATACAATATTTGTCCTTTTGTGACTGACATATTTCATTCAGCATGATGCCCTCCAGATTCATCCATGTTGTGAGATGTTTTGCAGATTCATCATTGTTCTTTGTTATTGCATAGTATTCCATTGTTTGTATGTACCATAGTTTGTTTATCCATTTATCTGTTGATGGGCATCTAGGCTGTTTCTGTATTTTTGCAATTGTGAACAATGCTACAATGAATATGGGTGTGCATGTCTATTCATGTGACAGCTCTTATTCCTCTAGGATATATTCGTGGGGGGGGGGTATTGCTGGATCATATAGTATTTCTATTTCTAGCTTTCTTAGGAAGTGCCATATTGTTTTCCAAAATGGTTGTACCATTTTGCATTCCCACCAACAGTGCATAAGAGTTCCAATCTCCCCACAGCCTCTCTAACATTTGTTATTTTCTGTCTTTTTGATTCGTGCCAGTAATGCCGGGATGAGATGGTATCTCATTGCGGTTTTAATTTGAATTTCTCTAATGGCTAGTGATCTCCAGCATTTCCTCATGTGTCTGTTAGCCGCTCGAATGTCTTCTTTGGTGAAGTGTCTGTTCATTTCCTTTACCCATTTTTTAATTGGATTATTTGTCTTTTTGTTGTAGAGGTGTTGGATTTTCCTGCAGATTTTAGAGATTAGACCTTTGTCTGATTTGTAACAGTCAAATTTTTTTTCCCCAGTCTGTAGGTTCTCTTTTTACTCTTTTGGTGAAGTCTTTTGATGAGTATAAGTGTTTAATTTTTAGAAGATCCCAGTTATCTAGCTTATCTTCTGGAGTTTGTATGTTGTTAGTTATGGTTTGTATACTGTTAATGCCATGTATTAGGGTCTGTAGCATTGATCCTATTTTTTCTTCTATGATCTTTATAGTTTATGGTTTTATATTTAGGTCTTTAATCCATTTTAAATTAGTTTTTGTGTATGGTGTGAGGTACGGGTCCTGTTTCTCTTTTTGCAGATGGACATCCAGTTTTGCCAGTAGTATTCGTTAAAAAGACTGTCTTTTCCTCATTTGATGGACTTTGGGCCCTTGTGGAAGATCAGGTGACCACAGGTGGATAGATTTACATCTAGGTTCTCGATTCTGTTCCATTGGTCAATGTATCTGTCGTTGTACCAGTACCAGGCTGTTGTGACTACCGTAGTTGTATAGTAGGTTCTGAGGTCAGGTAGTGTGGATTCCCCTCCTTTATTCTTCTTCTTCCATAATGCTTTACTTATCTGGGCCTCTTCCCACAAGGGCCACTTTTAAGAGAAAAAAAAAAAAATCCTCAAACACAAATGAGTAGAATTAGTGAAGACAAGATCACTTACAAACATACTATTTGCTCTAGTTCTGAAAAAAAAAAAAAAAATCCTTACATTGAACCAAAATCTGCCTCTGTGTCACCATTTTATTTTTCGCTCTGTGAATGGGCATTGTTGGGGGCAAAAACATTTTTAAGTACAACACAGTACTGTGTTGAAAATGTTTGCCTTGTATAGATATTGTGATTCAAATTTCCAGGTCCAAAAGCAAGAATAATAAAACTGGCCTACTTCTTTGGGATGGTATGAGGAAAAATTTAATTAACCATCATGAGAGCTACTGACATTTTAATTGCCACATAACAACACTATAATATTACCTCAAACCAACTACCAATAACCATTAAGAAATTATAAAAGTGGATTAGAAGAGCAATGGTTCTTTTTCTAATTTTGTTATTTTTTTTTGACATTAACAATGCTCAACTTTATGTTCTTTATAGGCACTAACATGGCAAATAAACATAAACCTATAAATGTGGTAATTATAATTTCTTACATTATTGGTCCTCCACAGTGTCAGTTCTAATGATGTGGCTTCCTCAACGGGTTATATTTTACATGCAGTTGGACTTCAAGGCATAAGGAGTAAGGAAAACTACTCCTTGTAGTTGTTAGGAACAATTGATTTGATATAGAAAGTAAGCTTTATAATTCTTCTCATGTCAAAATCTGACTGTCTTCTAGATAGAAATTTTAATCATGTCTTTGCTTATAGCTACACATATTTTATTATTTTAATAACAAATTCTATTATTATCAGGTTAAAAAACAACATGTCAATTGTCCTAGACACAAATCTGCCAAGCTGCTATGTTTCCATTTTCTCCAATCTGATTTACTCAAGATTAACTTGATTTCACACCCGTTGAAGAATAGAAAACTCTTGTGAAAGACTCTGACCCCTTCGTCCTGTAAAACTCAAATTTTTCAGTCTCCCATAGTACTGAAAACGTAACCTTATGCACCATTACACTGTGTAGTCTATAACTAGCTGAAACAATTGTGTCAAGAAGGCAAGGTTGATAGTAACAATAAGACTATTGGACAAAAAACGTTTATCTTCTATAGGAGTCCTGGTGGCATAGTGGTTAATTGCTTGGCTGCTAACCAAAATGTAAGTGGTTCAAACCCAGCAGCTGTGCTGTGGGAGAAACATGTGCCAGTTTGCTTCTGTAATGATTTACAGCCTTGAAAACCCTATGGGGCAGTTCTACTGTGTCCTATAGGGTTGCTAAGAGTCAGGATCAACTCCAAACAGTGGGTTTGGTTTTTTGTTTTTTTGGTTTTTCTTAGATATAGGAGGCCCTGGGTGGCACAAACAGTTAAGCACACAACTACTAACTGAAAGTTTGGTGGTTCAAACCCACCCAGAGGCACCTCAGAAGACAGGCCTGGCAATCTGCTTCCAAAAAGTCACGGCCTTGAAAACCCTATGGAGCTGTTCTACTCTGCACACATGGGATGGCCATGAGTTGGAATCGACTTGATGGCAACTAACAACAATGACAACAATTCTGATATACTTTTCACAGATATATTTAAACATACATAACACAGAAATAAGTATAAAGACTGAATTATTCATTAAGGAAGGGCAAACTCAGACTAGTGTTTGCACTATCCTGCAGAAACTAGACCTATTTTTCCCTTAATAAAATACATCCTATCATGGGCAAGAGAAGTTAAAATATATTTTATTCCCACAACAAACCCAAATTACACTGAATAATCACCAAATGTGGTCTTTGGTTTAAGAAAGAATATTAAGTCATAAAGTAACTGTTTTCAACCATGTATTTATTTTAACAGAAAGCTATTATAGATACATGGCAAAGAAAAGTCACCCTCTACAACTATTACCTGAAAGCAAATATAAATTCCAAAGTCAGTCTGGACAATCCAAGAGCAAATGGGAGTTAGAGGGACCCAGGATATTGACTAGTTGGGCTAATGTGTCTAAGCGAACGTTAGAAGATCAAATAATTATGTTGCGGTTTCTGAGAACTTCTCTCCTTATTAACCACCACTGACAAACAACCAGCCCAGACTGGAAATGTGGAATCTGAGTCAGGACATGCCCAGGCACTGAAACCTTCCAAGAGTTCTGAGACTACTTTCTCAGAGAAAAATGCCACCTGGTAATTATGGCTCCAATGTTTTAACTTGTTGTGACCTCATCAAATAAGCAGATGTCAGTAATCTATTATGTTTCTTTTCCTTTCTTTCTTCTATCTTGTATTTACCAAGCAACAGTCACACATACAAGTATCTGTTTATTTTAAACATTTCTAAAAGAAAATTAGGTGAGGCCACTCACTGTTTCTTTAGTCCTGGCTTCTAATGCTGACTTTTATCCATTTCATCTTTTATTAGCAATATAGTATTTTTTTAAACCTCTAAACAAGGGAGGAATCAGGTTTATTATAAAAAATACACATACATTTATTTCCCTTTTGTTAAAAGTTTCACCTAAGGACACTGATAGAGCTATGCTACATAGATAAATGTTGCAAAAGAGAATATAAACAAGAACTGGTGACATTCACACAGGACCACAATATCCAGTGTTCTGATCACCAACTCCAACAGATGAACCAGTTTATATAAAGCCCCACATCCTAAAACTATCTTCATCTTTCTATTTCTTATCTACTCAGAACACTTGGTAAATAAATATCTGTTAAAGGAGAAACACTAGTTTAAACACCGTATCTGCAAAATATCAACTTATTTAAAGATGGCACCAAAGCTACTAATGCTTTCAGGAAGGGCACAGAAGGTGAACTCTTTATTGATGTCTTGTAAATCCTGAAAAAGTATTACAATATTTGTATTTCAATAATTTTGAAATGCCTCCCTCATAAGGTAAATGATATTTTAATGTATGACACCACCGTCAGAGATCATAATGAAAATGAATGATAGATTTGACTAATAAATCATTTTAAAAAGCAAGATTGGAAAAAAATATTGAAACAGGTAAAAATAAGTGTTTCTGTCCTCAATACATAAAGAGCTCTTTCAAATCAATAAGTAACCTACATTCCAACCTAAAAATAAGCAAAGAGTATGAACAAGCAACACCCAAAAGATAACCAATAAACATATAGAATAATTTCCACACTCACTAATAATTAAACGAATACACAAGTGTTTCTTCACTTGTAAAACAGAACTTCTAATAGAATAAAAATTGGAAAAGACTTTTAAAATAATGATAGCAATATTATAAAAACATATTAGAAAATGAGCACTCCAAAACTCTGTTGGTGGAAGTATAAATTGTTTCTACTTTTCCGGTAGGCAATTTGGCAATACTCTCAAAAGCCTTAGAATTTTGCATGTTCTTTGACTCAACAATTCCATTTCTAGGAATTTATCTGAAGGGAATAATCATAGAGTTGCTCAAAATATAGTGGCAAAGTTGTTTATGCCAAGATTTTAAAACAAATATCAAAATATGGAACAAACTAATTGTCCAAAGATACAAAATGGGTTGAATTTATGGTGGTATAACCATATATTGGTGGTGGTGGTCAATATATTGGAAACCCTGCTGGTGTAGTGGTTAAGAGCTATGGCTGCTAACCAGAAAGGTCAGCAGTTCGAACCCACCAGGTGCTCCTTGGAAATCCTATGGGGCAGTTCTACCCTGTCCTATAAGGTCACTATGAGTCAGAATCAACTTGATGGCAGTGGGTTTGGGTTTTTTTTGTTTGTTTGTTTAACCATGTATTGTAATACTCTGCAGCTAATAAAAAATATGCTGTAAAAGAGTATTTAATACTGTGATCTAAAACACAGAAGCTCAGTAAATGTGTATTGAAAGAATGAATGATACTGGATATGACTTACATACAGGAAAAATAGTGAATGTGTATACAGTATTTTTTCATTTTTTTAAACAACATATACACATCTAAAATACACGAAATGTTAGCAGAAGGTATCTCTGGGTGCTAGGAGTTTAGATAACTTTTAGTTTCTCTCCTTGCTCGCCTCTATTAAAAAAAAATTATCTAATAAGTGTAATAATTACTGTAAAAGAGAAAAAGATGTTATAAATAAAAGGAAAAGCCAACAGCCTACTAAATAGTTATCTTGAAAGTTACAAACAAGGAGAGTAAATTGAAATAATTTGGTTGAAAAAATACAAAACTACGAGCCCTGGAGCCCTGGCGCTCAGTGGTTAAGAGCTCAGCTGCCAACCAAAAGGTCAGCAGTTCGAATCCACCAGCTGCTCCATGGAAACCCAATGGGGCAGTTTCACCCTGTCCTATAGGGTCACTATGAGTTGGATTCAGTGGCAACGGGTTTGGTTTTTATATTTTTTTATGAGCCTTAGCAATGTACACACCCATAAAAACCTGTTGTCGTCAAGTCCATTCCCACTCATAGCGACACACCAAGGGGCCAAACAGTTAAAATCATTGTGAATTTTAAATAGCATTCAGATTCAGACAGCATAAAATAATAGAATAATAATTATGAACCATCATTATAAGATTTAATATATCTATCAAACAGTAAAGTAGAAATTACTTGTTATTGCTTTATACTCTTTTCCACCTATTGACTTCAGATCTGACATAACTAAATGGAGCATCAGACAATTATGTCTCATCTATATGATTAATTCATCCAAATGTTAGGAAATTAAAGCCATAATCTCATCTGTGTCTAAAACAAGCAATTAAACTTGTCTTCATGTTACTAATGAAAGACAGCCCAAATAGAATGTAACTAGTTTTCCAAACACAGTGAATAAAGAAAAAGGTTCAACTGTAGTCAAAAATTTTTAAATGTGTATTAGTAAAAGAGACTGTCCGTTAAAGCTGTGCTATCCAAGATGGTATCTGCTAGCCCTATGTGGCTACTGAGGACTTGAAATGTGGCTAGTCCAAATTAAGATGTACTTTAAGTGTAAAATACAGATCAGATTTTGAACACTTAGTATGAAAAAAATGTAAAATATCTCAATAATAATTTTAAAATATTGATATATGTTGAATTATAATATTTTGGAACTATTGTATTAAAATATATTATTGAAATAAATGTTATCTTTGTCTTTTTAATTTTTTAGTATGGCTACTTAAAACTTTTAAACCACATATGTGGTTCACATCTATGGCTCGTATCATATTTCTGTTAAACAGTGCTGATCTAGAACCCTACTCAGTTTACCAACAACCTATAAACGCTTGAAGCAGTGTGGTGTAAGGGAGACTTTCTACCTAAAAGGGCAGAGAAGACTCAATCCTGCTCTATTTGCCAGCTCAGAAACGTTGGGGAAATTCCTTTCCTTCCACTGAGCCACAGCTTCCTCATTTGTAAAATACAACCTTTTTTTATGAGTCATATTGATGATTAAAATCACGTGTGCAAATCATGTAATAAGTACTTATTAAATATCAGTTGTCTCCTTTCTATAACTTAGATTTTTAAAAACCTGAATTTTTGCTTTACAAAATAGACAGAACATGTCTACCAAAAATTACTTACAATTTCACTACCAGGGGTAACTATTATTTTTAATTATTTTGGTGGATAACCTTCCAGGCTTTTTTCTATGGCTACATACATAGTGGAAATCCTGGTGGCATAGTGGTTAAGTGCTACATCTGCTAACCAAAAGGTTGGCAGTTTGAAACCACCAGGTGCTCCTTGGAAACTCTATGGGGCAGTTCTACTCTGTTCTATAGGGTCACTATAAATTGGAATCAACTCTACGGCAGTGGGTTTGGTTTTTCTTTTTTCTTTTTGGTATATAGATAGCAATGTAACACTTTCAGAGGGAAAGCAAAAAGAGAGAGCCCATGTTATACAAACTATTTTATGGCCTGCCTTTTAGTTACATAGCAAAGTAATGCTACTATATGTATTTTTAAAAATTATTTTATATAATTATTAATGACAGTGTGGTACTCCATTGTGTGGATATACCATAATTGATTAAGCTAATCCCCTATTTATTGACTACTTAGGTAGTTATTAAATTTTTGCTATCATTAGAGAAAAAAAATGTTGAGTACCGTTGAAGCCAACTATTTGGTTCACATCTATAATTATTTCCTTTAAGACCATTTCTAAAAGAACAAAGATTATTCACATATATAAAGATTTTTCATGATATATTGTCAGATTACTTTCCAAAAAAGTTTGTACACCAACCATGGATAAAAATGTCCATTTCTCCATACTATTTTCAACCTGAGCAAATTTCTTTTTATACTTTACCATTTTATAGGTAAAAATCAAAGTACTGTTTTAATTTTCTTTGCTTTGTAGAGAGGTTTTCATAAGTGTCTTAGCAAATTATATTTAAAATTCCCACCCAGGGTTCCACTGACTGCCATCATGTTATCACCTTCAGCATTTGTACTATATACTCTGCTTCCCCACCTGTCACTGTAGTAGATGAACCACCTGTGCTTATCCCCCCACTGTGTACTACATCCCAACTCCTCTGCAAACTCCAAGACATCACTCAGCTATTTCCCCACTCAGCATCATCAGAGTTTGCCCTTCACTGGTTTAGTCTTGCCAGCAAACACACTACTATTTCTCTCAGTTCGAACAAAACAGAAACAAACCCCTCCTCAAAAGCAAACAACATAAAAGTCTAGCCCCACTTCCTTATTCTCTTGTGCAGAAAGACTTCTCAAAAGAAGTCTATACTCACTGTCTTTAAGTTCTCTCCTCCCATTCACCCAAACCCACCTCATTAGGCATTTGCTCCTTTCTGTTCAATGAAACTGGTCACCAGTGACCTCCATCTAAAGCCAATAATCAATTATTGGTGGATCACACCCTCTCAGCTGACACTTCACATCACCTCTTCTTCGCTTTCCTTAAAGGACGCTGTCTTGGTTTTCTTCTTATCTCACAGACCTTTTCTCAGTGTCCTTTGCTGGTCTTCCTCTCCTCCCTGACTATGTAATGTTGGCAGCCTCAAGGGATCAGTATGTGATCTTTTCTTTTCTCTGTACACCCACTACTTTGGTGACCATGCCTTATCTCATGCTGATGACTCACACATACGAATTTCCAACCCAGATTTCTTTCCTGAACTCCAGACCCATATACTGACTGCCTACATGAAATATACACTTGGGTATCTAATACCTTCTCACAGTTAACATGTCCAAGCCTGTACACCTGATCTTCTCCACAGCCACAACCTGACTCACAGTCTTCCCCATCTCAGTTGACAGCAACTCCATCCTTCTAGTTGCTCAACCCTACAATTCTGGAGTGTTCCTATGTTGTTCTCTTTTTCTCACATGCCTCATGAAATCTGTCAGCACATGTTATTGCCTCTACCATTAAAATATGTCCAACACCTGACTATTTTTCACCACCTCCACTCCCTGATCCAAGGTACCATCATCACTCACCTGGATTACTTCAATAACTTCCTACGTGTCCATTTTTGTTTTCTAACTACCAACCCCCAGGCCCATCTTAAACACAGCAACTGCCAAAGGGATTCTATTAAAACAGAAGTCAAATCTTGTCACTCTTCTGCTCAAAATCTTCTAACAGCTTCCCATTCCACTTAGAGTAAAAGCAAAGTTTTGGGCCCAAAATGTTCCACCCCTTGCCTTTACCTCTTTTGCCTAATCTTCTACTAGTGCTTTCCCCATCTATGGCTCTGTTCCTGCCACACTAGCTGTTTCCAGCCACACTTCCACCTACGTAAACACCTTCTGGAACACTCTTATCCCAAATATCTTCATGGCTAGTTCTCTCACCCCCTTCATATCTTTGCTTCAATGTCATTTTCTCAACCAGGCCTATCCCCAAACTGCTACTTAAAATTGAAATCTGTCCCCCTCAACCCCAGTACCTCCTATCTCTATTACATTGATCTATTTTTTCATAAGAGTATATCACCTTCTCATGTACTACTATGTATAATCTACTTGTTGACTATTATGTTTATAGTTTGTTATGTATCTCCAAACTTTTTCATGATTACAGGGATTTTTACATATTTTATGTGAGTAAATGTTCAATAGTTTAGCCATTCAACTTTCAATTAGTTTGCAAAGTGTCTTTATACCTTAGGAATTTTAATCTTTGTGTCTGATATGTTACCGATGTTTTCCTCAGTTTGTCATTTAATTTTTACTCTCGCTAATTTTTTTGCTTTAAAATTTTCTTTGTTTTTAGAACAGATAATATAGTCACATGGTTCAAAATTCAAAAGGTACAAAGAAAGAGTATACAAAAAAAATTTTCTCTCATCCCCCAGGAATCTAGCCCCACTCCAGAGGCAATGAATGTTATCAGTATTTGTGTGTTGTTTCAAATACATAAAAGCAAATTGTTGTTGTTACTTCTGTTGAGTCAAATCCAACTCATGACAACCCCATGTGTGCAGAGTAGAACTTTTCCATAGGGTTTTCAAGCCTGTGACCTTTATGAAGCAGATTGCCAGGCCTGTCTTCCGAGGCACCTCTGCGTGAGTTTGAACGACCGGCCTTTCAGCTAATAGTTGAGTGCTTAACTATTTGCACCACCCAAGGACTTAAGAAGGCAAATATATATATACCCACATATCTGTTGTTGTTGTTGTTAGGTGCTGTCAAGTTGATTCCAACTCATAGTGAAGTGAGCCTATGTACAACATAGCTACATATACTTAATTTTTTCTGTTTTACACAATGTGCACTGCACATTGTTGTGTGTTTTGGGCTTATTACTTACTTAATAGGGTGACTCACAAGCAAACCAAAAAACAAACTCACACTAGCTTAAGACCATAATGTGAACTAATTGCCTTTGAAAATCTAGCAGCAAGATGACCTTTACATACAGTTCATTCAGGACACCAGCTTTGTACCCTGTATTACTCCTTGATTCTCAGAGTTTTACCCTCTCCTTGTGGGCTGGCTTCCTTCATTCACAAAATGGCTGTCAGGAGCAACCTCAGCAACGTGCTTGCTTGGTCACGTCCAGGGAGAAGAGAAGGCCCTATTTTTCTTCTTTAAAGAAAAAGCATCTAACGAAAGTCCTGAGCTTTGTTCCAATTTGGACAAAATTGAACCAGCCCTGTGTCCTGCGAAAAAGAGGCTACACTGACTGGCACACACTCCCCATCAAAGCATACTTTAGATCTGCGGATGGAGTCAATTTGATCCAACCCAATGATCTACTACATAATAGGGAGAACTAAAACAAATACTGAACTAACCAAGATATACACTACTTTTAGTCCAATAAAAACTTTTTATAGGTGGGGTCTTAAAAGCTTATGAGCAGCCATCTAAGATACATCTATTGGTCCCAGCACATTCGGAGCAAAGAAGAATGAAGAAAACCAAAGACACAAGGAAAATATTAGTCCAAAAGACTAATGGACCACATGAACCACAGCCCCCAGTAACCTGAGCCCAGAAGAAGTAGATGGTGCCAGGCTACCAGCACTGACTGCTCTGACAGGGATGACGGTCCTGGGCAGGGTGGGAGAAAAATGTAGAACAAAATTCAAATTCCCAAAAAAGACCAGACTTACTGGTCTGACAGTGACTGGAGGAACCCCCAAAACTATGGCCCCCAGAAACCCTGCTAACTCAGAACTGAAACCACTCCCAAAGACTACCTTTCAGCCAAAGATTGGGAGCTATGGCTGCTAACCAAAATGTCGGCAGTTCAAATCCAGCAGCCACTCCTTGGAAACCCTACGGGGCAGTTCTACCCTGCCCCATAGGGTCACTATGAGTTGGAATCAACTCGATGGCAACAGGTTTTTTGTTTTTTTTTTTTAAATAAAACAAACAATAACACTTGTGAGGAATGTGCTTCTTAGTTCAGTCAAGTATACGAGACCAAACAGGCAACACCTGTCCAAAAGCAAAGACAAGAAGGCAGGAAGGGACAGGAAAACTGAATGAATGAACACTGAGAACCTAGGGTGGAAAGGGGGACAGCGCTGATACATCATGGGGACTGCAACTAATGTCATAAAACAATTAGCGTTTAAATTTTTTGAATGAAAAATTAATTTGCACTGTAAATTTCCACCTAAAACACAATAAAATTAAAATAAAAAACTTCTTACAGCTTTAAATTTCCTCCCAGATATTTCCACCTTCTTATGTCATAGCGGAGCCCTGGCTGCGCAGTGGTTAAGAGCCACAGCTGCTAACCAAAAGGTCAGTAGTTTGAATCCACTAGCTGCTCCCTGAAAACCCTATGGGACCAGTTCTACTCTGCCCTATACGGTCAGTTCAGAATTGACTCCACGGCAGTGGGTTTTTTTATGTCATAGCAGTACATACCTGTTTAAAGTATGCACACACTTTTGCAGGGATGCACATACATGCACACAATCTATATGAACTCTCATGAGGCCTAATACCTAGAACCAAAAGGAGAAACAGCCATAAAAATAAAGGTAAATATCGGCAAATCAGAAGTCCAATTTACATTACAATTTAACTTGTTATTCATTATGCTAGTCATTGTGCTAACTCTACTCATTCTTCAAAGTACACCTATATGCCTCACTGCCCACCAGCCACAGATTGCTAATTGATATTTATTCAAAATATACCTTTTACTCTCTCTCAAGGAAATTACTCTGAAAACCTCATTTGTATTAATGCTAATCATTCACTCAGCGTATTTATAAAATAGTCTCTGCAGCTGATGTTTGCATGCAATTTTTATTTGGTCAGAGTACAGGTCCATGTTGCTTCTCTCAAATATTCCAAGACTTAGCAAAGAAAAGCCATGTTCTAGTCTATCTGCTGAATCCCCTACCAAGGAGCTTAGCAGAGACTACCACTCTATGTTACGGATTATTCAATCAATATTCCTCAAATAAAACATATCATCATTTATATAAAAGGTATTTTAGATGCTACAAGTAGACTACTAAACCAGAATTTATGTGTCTTTTAATCTTCCAAAATAGTTTTCTTACTGCTCTTATAACATGCCTGTCCACTCTCACCTTCATGGTTTTCACCTGCAATTAAACTCAATTGAACAAGCGTTTATTTAGAAGCTGCTATGTGCCAAGAGTCTGCTAATCGCTAAGGATTCAAATATAGCTACAAAATGACTCTGTCCTCATCAGGTTTACAGCGTATTAATTTAATCTCCCTTCTTAGACTGCCTTCCCTACTCCTGTTCTGCCTATTCTGAGCCTACCCATTCTTCAAAGTCCTTAGTGAATCTGACTTCATCAAGTTATCCTAAGCTATTTCCCCTCACTGCATTTCCTTCTGCAGTAGTCTAAGCATGCGATGTCTATGCACCTTATTCTCTATGTCATCTTACAGTGTTCTTGTAACATAGCAGTATACACCAACTTTTTTTAACTTTGTTAAACTATAGGTACTTCCAACAAGACTGTAAATTCCCTGAGTATATAGATTCTTACTAACTATAGATACAATTATACTTCTATCAATCAGGAGGATATAATTCTTTCACTGCTATTTCTCAGAAATTTCATAACCAGAGATAGGATCAATAGATAGTAGATGAGGGGGGTCATGATGAAAAAAGTCATTAGCCACTAATTAAAATGACAATGAATCTATAAAAAACATAAAATGTGTACATTTCTGAGTGGCACAGGGTTGCACAAAGGGAGAGAAGAATCTGAGCTCAGATTAAAAGGAAGGTAGGAAAATGCGCTGGGAAGGCTAGATCTTACTGGAAGAGAGCCATCGCAGCCTGCTCAGGCAGACTTCTTCATATTTAGGAGCTGCTGACCTAGAAACACCACATTCTCAGTCAGCTCTCCTATGGAGTGAGGTGTCATCTGAGCGGAAAGACCATGGACCAGCCAGCTTCCTTTAACCCTTTTCAGACTTGTAGGACATATGGTATCCCAACTGCTTTTTATGCCTCTGCAGTTTTCTGGGAAGGATGTAATCTGATTTTAACATGTTTAGCCTCAAGGTCAGGGGCCTATCTATAGAAAATAGCACCTATGGCAATTAGTTTTAAATTGCTGAATGATCTCTCACAGCTGGTGATGGAAACTACAATGGCCAATAGAAACTGCTTATCATTGCCCCCCATCAAGCCGTGACCAGGTCATGCGCCATATCTGCCATACCTCAGTTACACTTCTGCTCAAGGTGGAAGCCTTATGAGATGCATGCAACTCAAGAATCCTGAGTTGGAGCCTCATTTTTGTGTATATTGAGCATTGTCTTAGGTGATGCCTCCTGGATGTGTGATTTTCTCCACTTTTGACAGGTTTGCCTTTATTTCTGTGAGATAAGCCTCCTCACTATGTTTCCCAGTTACTATGTTCTCATGGGAATGTACTTATCTTGAGAATAAACTATTCCCAGTCTTTATTCAGTCATAGTAGCCATTTTCTCCCTGACGCCATTCATTGTTTCCGGTGTTACTGGCTGCCTGCTTTCCTAGCTTCTGAGCAGTAAATAATGCCTTTGCAATAAAGAGGAAAGCCTGGTGGTGTAGTGGTTAAGAGCCATGGCTGCTAACCAAAAAAGGTTGGCAGTTCATGTCCACTCGGTGCTCCTTAACTCTACGGGGCAGTTCTACTCTGTCCTATATGGTTCCTCTGAGTTGGAATCAACTCGACGACAGTGGGTTTGGTTTGGTTTTGCAATAAGGAATAATGCATTGCAGTGGTACTGTTCAAGATACTCGAATTCCTATAAGTTATTCTTACCCTGCATTCAATCTTAGGGCCCAATCATTGTTTCCACATGTAGCAGGTAGAATGCACTGCTGTGAGGAGTTTTGCAGTATTCCAGGGCAGTTGTTTCTGCTTCTTAGATGTTAGTACCACTTTTGCTATAATGAAGAATACATAGTAGTGGTAATTTTCTTGAGATTCAAATTCCTTTAGTTTTATTTATTTGGCCTGTCAGTGTTGCTTCTGCCGTGATGAAGAACGCATTGTAGTGGTAATTTTCCTGAGATAAAAAAGCCCTTGGCTTTATTTATTTGGGCTGTAAGCACTGCTTTTATAGTAAGGAAGAATGTATTGTACCATGTTTTGAAAAGTTTCATGAAAAATAATAAAAAGGCTAAGAAGAAGGAGACCAGAATAAAATGTATGTGCAGTCATTGCCGGGTGACTTCATGTTTTACCTCCTATTTTGCAAATTTTCAATAAATTAAAAAAAGAAAAAGATTTTATCATTAACTCATATTGGCAGGATTTATAACATCCAGGGTCTGCTAGGACATATGGAAACCCAGATAATAGGTATCAAAATCCATAAATCAAAACAAAAATTATGAATTGGTCCTTTAATCAGTATGCCTTCTATCAGTGAAAACACATGGTATCAACAAAAAATTCAAAGGAGAAAACAACTGAGTTTTGAAAGGATTAAAAGGACAGTCAGATTTACCACCTTCACAGCCAAGCCTTACAGTCTGATTATAATGCCCGACTCCCCCCCCCGCCCCCGCCAAAAAAGAAACTTCTTCTTCCTGTTTGATGAGTTCTAAAATCTCTTTAACAAGGCTGGATGGGGAAGAGAGGACCTTCATTTTACAATTAAAGACTTAAAACTAAGGGCATGGTTGAGTTAACATTATACTGTGACTGAGTTTCAATTAAAGTGTAATTAATTAATCAGTTAACAAATGTAAATGATTTATTATTCTTTTTTTTTTTCTCAGCATTATGGCAGGGTGGGAAGGAAGAAATGAAGGAAAAAACGGAGGGAAATCTTTGAAGAGACCAAAAGGTGTTTGATGGGAAGGAACACGTGAGCATCCCCACAGAGGCATAAGAAAGAAGCTAAGTTCAGAAAAGGCTCAGACTTCACCTAGGATTGGCCCTATTCACCTACTATTGTGCTAAGACGAGTAAAGCTGTAACTAAGGAGTTTGGGCCCAAAAGCTACCAAAGCAAAGAACTCTACTTGGTAGGATTTAAGGTTCTCCTTGTTCATTTCTTAAACACCATTAGTTTCATGAGGAGGAACTTCATTCACAGACAATTCATTAAGAAGTATAAAAAATATAAGTATTTGTCAAATTCATTTTCTTACATTTGAAAGTACGAGTCTTTTATTTTTGATTTTCTATAAATGTATCCCTTCAGTAGTTTTCCTTTCTTTTAAAGCAAATATTCTTTGGAAAAATTTTGAGTTAATATAATAAAACAAAAACATGTTTTCCTTCAAAATGTTTCCCAGAAACTTCATATACAGACACTACACAAAGTAGATCATTGATTAATCTGATCCCGGGTGGCATTTCTGGGTTGTTCTTTAAATGAATTTAAATACAGAAGCTACGCCGGAGAAGAGGACCACTGCCAAAACCGAATTTTAAATCACTATTTGCCACTCATAACCGGATTGCCATTCTAAGAATACAAACAAAAGTACAATACTTTAAAAAATTTTTTAAATATACAAGAAAGTTAAAAAAAATTTAGAAAGAATACTGTGTTCACCCTATAGTACAAAATCACAGTGGATTAGAAGTAACAATTCTGTGGGTGCTTTTCCCATTGCATTTGAAAGCCATCCCTTAACTGTGTAGTAAGTGGCTCGATATGAGGGATATTTTCATCATGTTTAAAGCTCGTAAAATCTTAAGACTCATTATTTTGAAAAAAAAAGATCCCCTTCATTTGACAATTAGTCATTCTAAATATTTATTGGTTGACTGTATTTCAATCACATAGTAACTATGAAATGGTAACTCAGAAGTATAGTAGCCCCCTTATAAACATAAATTTTAGTGGCAAAACTTTACAGGATTCAAGAAGTTTTTATCTTATCACCTGTATATATCTTCTAACTGCAGATCAAAATCTTGAAGTTTCTTTTGATATTTCTCTGTAAAGTTACAGAACTCACTAAGGATTGAAGATTTCAAATCAGGGTATGGACATTCCAAAGTTTCTAATTCCATGGGCAGTTCACTAAGCAGGTTACTTTTTTCTTCCAAAGAATGATCTAGTATCTGAAAAAAGTTATATGATTTATTTTACTTCACATAAATGACAAATTGCTGAACAAATAAATTACTATCTGTATCACACTTACTTTCATACTCCAATCTGAAAGATCATTTTGTATTTTCTGTTGCTCCAGATTAAGTCTTTCAAAAACAGCTTTCAGTTGTTTCTTCACAAAGTCAACCTATATAGGACATTTAGAACAACCTTCGGTGGAATGAAAATTACTGCAGTTTAACCAATATTTATATTTAAGAGCACAGGAATTATTCTCAAAAGCCAGTAAGTGGTAAAAATTAGATAGGAAAGTCTCATTGAGGACTTGTGAAACAGAGTTCAAGAGATGCTACAGCCAGACAGTGCTCATTAGAGGTGAGCCTCAACTGGGCTTCCAGACACACGACTCAAAAATGGGCCCAGGAGATACAGTGGGTTCATAGACAGGCTGCACCCACATTTGGATTTTGTTTGTGCTAAGGTAGAGAGCTTACCAGATTGTCTCTACTGCAATCACCCCCCTTCCTTCCCTTGCATCCTTGCCTCTAATTGCCAGAAAAATTGCTGGGCATGGATTTTTAATGATTTTTTTAGATTATTATTATTTATGAACGCAATATAACAACACTACAAAAAAACTGAAAAATAGAGCAAGAAAAAGCACCTATAATCCCACACCTAGCACAACTACATTTATGCTCTAGTCAGGGGAGGCAGTCAATAAGCTAATAGAAAAAAATACATAAGAAAGTACCAGAAGGAGGTAAGTGATGTAAAAACAAGGTGATGTGATAGGGAGTAACTGTGGCTTCTCTCATGTGGGTGGTCAGGACAGAACTCTTGGAGGACAGGACATTTAAGCTGAGATCTAAATGACAAAGTGCCATCAGTGAACAGAAGAAACAGTGCAAAAGCCTTGAGACCAGAACAAACCTGGCACGTGTGAAGAATAGAAAGAAGCTAGTGTCAGTGTGACTGAGCTCTTGTAGGAAAGGGGGCTGTCATGTAGGAGGTGACATTGAAGCCTGTTGTATAGGGAGGATTTGAGGGCCAGCAGCAGCCCCTGGGGGACTTTAGCAGGGGTGGCTTGATCTGTTTTACATTTCTTTAAAGAATGCACTGGGAAGAAGGCTAAGAATGAAAGCAGGGAGATTAGTTATGAGCCCAGTGCAAAATTTCAGGCAAGGAAAGAGGGTGCTTGGACAGATTCAAGAATGTGTTTAAGATCTGGAGTAGACAGAATTTGCTGTATCTTCTATTTAAATCCACAACACGTTTGTTTCTTATCTCAAATCGTTTTAAGTGGGACAAAAATGAAATATTTTTCTCAAAAATAATGGTAACAAACACTTTGGTGGTGCCTGAAAAAGTTAAACAGAATTACCATAAAAAACAAAAATGAAAAACAGTTGCTGTCATATCAATTCTGATCATGGTGACCCCATGTGTTTCAGAGTAGAACCGTACTCCATAGGGTTTTCCATGGCTGTGATCTTTTTGAAGTAGCTTGCCAGGCCTTTCTTCTGAGGTGCCTCTGGGTGGATTTGAACTGCCAACATTTTGGTCAGTAGAACTTAACTGTTTGTGCCACCCAGTGACTCCAGAATTACCATAAGACCCAGCAATTCCACTTCTAGGAATAAAACCAAAGAAACTGAAAGCAGGCACTCAAACAGGTACACTTACAACAATGTTCATTGGAACATTATTCATAGTAGCCAAAAGATACAAATAACCCAAGTGTCCATCAATAGATGAAGGAATAAACGAAATGTAGCACCAGCAGTCCCCGGATTATGAACGAGTTCTGTTCCTAAGTTTGTCTTTAAGTTAAATTTGTACATAAGTCAGAACAGTTAGGTACGGCTTGTATCCAACGTGAGTTAGTCAAATGTTTGTCTTAGTATATAGTATAGAGTGTACCTTTCTATACATAAAATACATTAAAGAAACACTTCCAGATACACTAAAAGATCTTTTAACATAATAATACAGTAATAATAATAATGTTTTGATGTGCATCGCGAAGTAGTGCCCATTTGTTATTATGAACCATTGTATGCACCTCAAATTTTTAATGTAACAGGCTTTACGAGGGTCGGTTCATAACTACAAGTTTTAAGTAAGCCGGATGTTTGTAACCCGGGGACTGCCTGTATATACAAACAATGGAGTATTATTCAGCCATAAAAAGAAATGAAGTTCTTATGCATGCCATTATGTGGATGAATCTTCAAAACGTTATGCTGAGTGAATAAGTCAGACACAAAAGAACAAATATTGCATGATCCTACTTATATGAAACATCTAGAAGAGGCAAATCCATTGAAACAAAAGAAACTGTGTGATTACCAAGGGCTGAGGAGAGGAGGGAATGGGGAGTCAGTAAAAAAAATAAAGGTAACATACTAACCTCTTCTAGCACTTTCACTGAGTTAAACTCATTATGTGGACCCGAACGCTGTAAAATGTGATGCTGTCTGTATTTCAGATCTGCTCTCAGCTGCTGAACAGGATCTATCACATTTTTAAGATACACACACCATTGTTCTGATAACTCTTGTTCTATGGTGAAACAAAATTGAATCAAGGAAATAGTATTTTAAGCTCCTTCAAGAACAGGTAATTAGAGTACAGTTTTACTTGGGGAATCCTTTAAAAATAAACAAACAGCAGTTAATATTAAAAGAACATGAAATAAGTGACTCACTTTTATTTTTCGAAACAAAAATCCCCCTTGAATATAAAATCAAAAGTCTTACCCAAATCCATAAAGTTAGAAAGACATTCACTTCCAAGTTTCTCTTCATTGAGAAAGGATTTTATTTCCAATTCAACTTTACATCTGAAATGGATGTTATCTCAATCATTTTTTTTGTTACAATCATGAACATACGTATGTTTTAAAAATAACTGATAGTTGCATTTTTCAATCTAATTTCAATATAATGTGGTTTATTTATTCAAACTATATATATTTTTTAAATAATATCAGATTGACAGCAATACTCCTCCCACTTTGACGCTGAGACTATAGTCACAGACAACAACCTGTTTAAGAGCGGAATCAACATAAGAATTTTTTTCCAATTTATGACTCCATTAAAACACTAGTTGAAACAATCAAATTCTTTCTTGAAACTAAATATTATGCTGATATCTAGGGTATGAAACAGATACAATTTGAGATGCTCTGGTTGACGTGCGAGAAGCAGGATTTGAGTTCACTTAGCCTTCTTTTGGAGCCCTGGTGGTGCAGTGGTGAAGAGCTCAGGCTGCTAACCAAAAGGTTGGCAGTTTGAATGCACCTGCCACTCCTTGGAAATCCTATGGGGCAGTTCTATTCTGTCCTATAGGGTCTCTATGAGTCAGAATCGACTCAATGGCAACTGGTTTGGTTTTCTTGGTTGAACCCTCTTTTGGTCCCCCAGGGTGGCCACTGGATCACCTAGGGTTCTAGAGAGCACGGTTTGACAAACAGTAAGCCAGGACTGTCTCCACCTTCTTGAATGTTTTAGGGCAGACTTGGAAACAAGAGCAAATTCTCCAATGGAATTGGAATGAACTATTCTAACCCCACTTAAAGGGCAGAACAGGCATCCCACCATGGCGTCACTTTTCCCATCTGTCTCCCAGGAGAAGGGGTTCACAGCTATTCCTTATCAGTAACAAGGCCATTCAGTGACAAACTGCAATCTTACAGTAATATTTGTAGACTCTAAATAGAGCTAAGTCCTTTGAACTTTTCCTTTATATGATATGTACAACTTGGACAATTTTGATAATTTTCTTATCTACTGATAATTAGGACGTTTGGGAAAACACATATGGACTTAGCAATGAACTTTGTGCTAAGATACTGGGTGGGGATGCCGGGATCCTCTTAGGAACTTTTTAATGCTAATGGTGGGAGATGAGGAAGAAAAGAAGATTACAGTGCATGTATGCCACAAGTATCATGAACTCACAAAACTTTAAGATCACAAGGTCTGATACTTTTTCCTTCAAGTTAAACATCTCTAAGTTTAGACAGAGGCCATATTTTGTAGGTTTTTCTCTCCCTTATTTCTGCTCAACAACAACAAAAACCCAAACCAATTGCCATCGATTTGATCTAACTCATGATGATCTCATGTGTGCAGAGTAGGACTGTTCCACAGGGTTTTCAAGTCTGTGACCTTTTAGAAGCAGATCACCAGGACTTTCTTCTGAGGCATCTCTGGCTGAGTTCAAACCATCAACTTTTCAGAAAGCACTTAAATGTTTGCACCACCCAGGGACTCCTACTTATGCTTATCAGCTGCTTATTATGAGACAGTAGTGTTATGATTAAGGGAGGAAGCCACACAGGAAACGTACTGTGTAAACAGGCGAAAGGTATAAGCTTACATACACCTTTGCCAAAGTTCATTCTTTTGAACTAAGGTATCACATTTTCTGCTCCCAAGATCCCTGCAGCATAATAAAGGAGACAAAGTTTCTTATGTTTCTGATCTGACAGTTTCTGTGTACCTACACACCAGCCCCAGCTCACTTGCAATCCAGAAGGTTGTTCCTAGGGCCCTCCTAAGTCTCAAATCAATAAACTAACCTTCCACCTTAAGATGCTGAAAAAAAAGCAAACTAAACCTAAAGCAAGCAGAAGAAAGGTAAAAAATAAAGATTAGAGCAGAAATTAATAAAATATGGAACAGAAAAACAATGGAGAAAAATCAATGAAACCAAATCTGTTTTTTTAAAAAGATCAACAAAATTGACAAGCCTTTAGCTAGTTTGACCAAGAAAAAAAGAGAAAAGACTCAAATTACTAGAATAAAAAATGAAAAAGCGCATACCACTATCAGCCTTACATAAATAAAAAATGTTATAAAAGAATCCAATTAGATAATTTAGATGAAATGGACAAATTCCTAGAAAGACACAAACTACCAAAACTGACTCAAGAAGAAACAATCTGAATAGACTTGTAACAAGTGAAGAGATCAAAGGGGTAATAAAAAAACTACCCACAAAGACAAATCTAGGCCCAGAAGGCTTCACCACTGAATTCTATCAAATATTTTTAAAAGAATTAATATTAATTCTTAAAAAAACTCTTTCAAAAAAAAGAAGAGGAAGAACACCTCGTAACTCATTTTATGAGGCCAGTATTACTCTGATACAAACAGCAGACAAAGAAATCACAAGGGAAAAAAACTACAGACATATCTCTTATGAATATGAATGCAAAAGTCCTCAACAAAATACTAGCAAACCAAATCCAGCAACATATAAGAAGAATTATACACCATGACCAAATGGAATTTATCAGGGTTGCAAGCTTGGTTAACATACAAAAATCAATTAATGTAATACATGTCATCAATAAAAAAAGAAACAAAAATCACATGATATTTCAGTAGACAAAGAAAAAGCATTTAATAAAATTCAACAGCTTTCATGATAGAAACATTTGACAAACTAAGAATCAAAGGGAACTTCCCTGACCTGGTAAATGCCATCTATGAAAAACCCACAGCTAACATCATACTTAATTGTGAAAGGCTGGATGCTTTCCCCCTAAGATCAGGAACAAGACAAAGATATCTGCTCTCACCACTTTTATTCAACATTGTGCTGGAGGTTCTAGTCAGAGCAATTAGGCAAAAAAAAAAAAAAAGAGAGAGAGAAAGAAAGAAAAGGCATCCAGATTGAAAGGGAAGAAGTGAACCTATCTGTATTTGCAGATGATATGATCTTGTACATCAACAAAATGACACAAATTTCTATAGTTCAGGATTTCTCAGAAAACTTATCATGCTAAAGTGCATTAAGTTTCTCCACAAAGGGGATGAAATAGAAAGGATTTTCCTCATTTATCTGATAATGAAACTCATTATTTTCCATGAAATAGCTTGAAGAATATTAATGTTTTGTGGAATATGATTTAGAAAACATAGACAGAAATTGTCTTGGACCCAACGTCACTGAACATGGTGACTTTAGAAAACAGAATCCTGCTCTGTCCATCATGCTAGACTAGTTCCTGGGTGTTCATCAAGTTGGAGCTCTGCAACACATACAACTTCCCCCACATCTGAAGAGAGGACAAATGTCCAAATCTGCCAATTTAAGTACCACGTAAAGCTACTTGGCCTGTACTCCTAGCATGTTCTCAGACAGGCAATGATGGCTTCATAATGGACATCCTGAATTTTTGTGTAACTATTTGTGTAGATAATACGTTAATCTACTTCCTAAATATACTCAGCTGCAGTACAATCACCTGCAGAAGTCAACCTAGTGAAGGGTGTTTTTGAGCCCTCAGGTGTCTGCTTTCAGCACAGGTCCCCGTCCTTCCCGGATAGTGCCAAAGTTCTAGGTAGAGAGTCAGTCTTCTCAGAGCCTCAAAAAACAGATGAGCTTCCTGGGATTTCCAGGCTGCCATCACCACTTAATTATCAATTTTAGAGAATGAGTGAAGCATGGTGCAAGAGAGAAATGGAGTCAGAAGCCATTTAAGCAAACACTAATCAAAGGGATGTGGACCACGTAAGGCAGAGCAAAAGACCATGTTCAGATTCCATAAATGAAACTTACAGCCTAGAGATTTGCAAAAAAATTAGGGCGCTAGGGTAGGCTAAAGCAGAAGCTTAATCCCTCCGACAAGAAGGAACTCAGTAGCCCAGATGGCTTGGTACCTTAGATTCAGCTACTTGATCTACTTCTCAGCCTTGAAAGGGTCTATCCCACATGAGCTTACCACAGAGGCCTGAGAAGGATGTCTTAAAACCACTGGCTAAAGAACTAAGCTCAGGAGCAGGACATAGAGCAAGTTCTCTGGTGCTGAGAGTCATACAGTACTAATACTGGTCTCAGTTAGATCTTTAAAGATACATTTCCAAAGATTTAATTGGTAAAATCCCATGTATCTTCTGTTTAAAGGTGATACTTTTAAAATAATGCCTTCAAACTAAAAACGTGAGCAAGAAAGTAAATATATTTTCATGAAAAATCCTTTGAAAGAAATATAGTAAAAATTATAGTAAAAATTAAGGCTTATAAATAAATCCCCAAAAGTTATTATTCAAAAATTCTTATCAAAATAAAATCTTTTTTTAAAATTGTGCTTTAGGTTAAAGTTTATAGAGCAAATTCATTTCTCATTAAACAGTTAATATAGGAAATCATTTTATGACATTGGTTGCCAACCCCGAGATATGTCAACACTCTCTCCTTCACCACTCTGGGTTCCCTATTTCCATTTGTCCAGTTTTCCTGTCCCTTCTTGCCTTCTCGTCTTTGTTTTTGGGCTGATGTGCCCATTATTCCCATATGCATGATTGGACTATGAAGCACTTCCTCACATGTGTTATTGTTGGCCCTACAGACCTGTCTAATCTTTGGTTGAAGGGTGAACCTCGGGAGTGAGTTCAGTACTGAGTCAAAAGGGTATCTGGGGGACATACTCTCGGGGTTTCTCCAGTCTCTGTCAGACCAGCAAGCCTGGTCCGTTTTGTGTGTGTGTGTGTCAATTTGAATTTTGTTCTACATTTTTCTCCCTTAAAATAAAATCTTAACTCTTCACCACATGGCCAATATAAATAACATCCTCCTTAGTCTCTTAACTAGGCATTATTAAACAGGGGAGTAAGAGTCCCTGGGAAAGTATATCAGAATTTTCAAGGGTTGTAGTTTAAGAAAGTATATTAAGTATTTCAATACAATTTTATACTCATAAATCTTAAGAGTACCCAGTTTTATCAGTATAGATTTCAAATAATTGAAGTTTGGTAAAATCTTTTTTGCTATTGAGGCTAGACCAATTAGATCTCAGGTGATAAGAAGGGAACCCCATGAGAAAAAGAAAAAGATTTTAAGGACAAGTGCTCTAATTCCAGCTTCACATAAACTAGCTTTTTGATCTTCTGCAAACGACTTAAATCTTCTGAAACTCAAAATTCTCATCTGTAAAATGGGGACAATAATAATACCTATTCTGTAGGGTTGTTGTAAGGACTAAATAAGAAAAAGCATGTAAGTACTTGGCACCGTAGTTGACACAAACTAAGTAACCAATAAAAGCTAGATGTCATTGTAGGCTCTTATACAGGCCTGAGACTCGCAAATGGGTGGAGAGGGGAGCAGATCAGATTCTCAAGTAAGGCATTAAAAGGGGTATAGATTTTTAACTATTAAGAAACATCACTAGTACCTTAGACTATTTTTAATTTTCTGTAGTACCTAAATTCTCCACAAATCTAGCCATTTCTCTAAATTTTCTCTTATAACCATTAGTGTTTACTGAACACATTGAAATTAGCCTACATTCTAGAGTAACACAGAAAAGTATCTTGAAATTCTCCTTGTTGTCCAATAGTCAACGCTTACAAGTTTCAGGACAGCTTAGCCTACATTCTAGAGTAACACAGAAACCAAACCAAACCCTCTGCCATTAAGTAGATTCCAACTCATAGCGACCTTATAGGACAGAGCAGAATTGCCCCACAGGGTTTCCAAGGAGCAGCTGGTAGATTTGAACTGCCAACCTTTTGGTTAGCAGCAGTAGCTCTTAACCACTGCACCACCAGGGCTCCCAACATAGAAAAGTATCTTGAAATTCTTCTTTTTGCCCAATAGTCAATCCTTAAAGTTTCAAGACATCAAGGTTATTATTACTTGAAGTTCCTCATTTCCATCATCTTTGTGTCATTCTGCCGAGCTCCTCATGGCACAGTGGTTAAGAGCTTGGCTACTAATCAAAAGGTCAGCAGTTTGAATCCACCAGCTGCTCCTTGGAAACCTTATGGGGCAATTCTACTCTGTCCTATAGAGTCTCTATGAGTCGGAATCGACAGGTCGGGAATGGGTTGTTTTTTTTTTTTTTGGGGTGGGGATGTGGGGTTGTGTCATTCCGTGCCAGCAAAAACAGTTATTCTTCAGACTGATGTGTGTATGCCTCTTCTATCTAGCTGAAGAACAATGTAACACACACATTAAGAAGGGTATGGAATAGGCAAGATAAAAATTCTTCCCCAGTGTCTTCCTTTACATTTGAGTTTGCATCAGTGAACACCATAATTAAGGTTTCCAAGTGAATTTCCTTGTTATCATATTTCAAGGTTTGAAATTTTTCAAATAATTTTCCAATGGGTTCAAACTTTCCATCCACAAAAGCTGTCTTTTTGAGGGGTAAGATAGGTCTGATTTAATTGTTTTCATAAGAGAAGTATAGTGAAGAAGTCTATGTAAATTTGTTTTCCTGTGGTTTAAGTTAAATGATGATATTAAAACTATTTCCAATTCTGAGCCTTCTCCTTCACACTTAGGAATCACTTGCCAGAGGAATAAACTCTTATTAATATGAAATACACCTAAGTCAAAAATAAAGTCAATGGTATATAAAGTATATGCTTAAAAGAATACCTTTTTAAAAAAATACTTTATAAATATTATTAAATGGGAGGAAATACATCTTATCTCTACTTTTGCCTTGATCTGTGAAAATAAATTTATTTTCCAAAGATTACAACTAAGATCACATATGGAATCATTATTTTGTTTTAATTCACCTTGAAGAGACAATTGGAAACAATAACAAGTCAAAAATCCAAACTGAATATTTTAGTCATCATGCAGCTATATCCAGAAACCACTAAACAACTTAAAATCCTTAGTTCATTCATTTAGTCATTTAAGGCATTTACCTATCTCCTTCCTAGTGCTACATCCTACAATGTAAAGATGAATAAAATGGAACGCTTGCCCTCAAGGAGTTTACCACTTTATAAGGAAGACAACTATGTAAACAAAACATTATAATCCCATGTGCTAAGTATAATATAAGTAATTATAATGATAAGTGGGAGTGCAGAAAAGGAAGGGATTAGCAGAAATAGAAGACTGTCTTTTTTTCCTAAGAAAAGCAAAATCCCTCTTCATATATTCACTGGATTCCAAATCAAACCAGTGAAATGAAAGGCCTTTAATCTGACTGACATTCAAGCTCTAACTTTAAATCCTGATTGTAATGGTTTAATTAACATTGAAAGTTATAGAACATCTGATTAGAGAAGTACAATTTTTAAGAATTCTGACATTTTCTTATTGAGACTTTTCCCCAATTCTTACCTGAGTTCATTTAGCCTTTGGTGTTCTTGCCACCACACTTGCTTGTGTTGTTTTATTAGTGTTTGCTCTTTAGAGTTCTTTGAAGTCTGTACTGTTTTTTTGATCTAGATTTAGAGGAACAAAAGAGGAGAAACTTCAATATTTGAAAATGTGTTTTCTTCAAAATAAATCTTTAATCTGCATTTTCTAAATTGAATACTTTCTCATTTTCAATCCTTAACTAATGCATCTTATAACACAAAACTCACCTAAACTAAGCATTATGTTAAACAAAAAGCAAAGTGGGAAAAGAGAGAGTAGTTTGAAATACTGACCAATTTAAGAATTGCTTTTAAAGCATTCATGAGAAGAAAGATGAAGTAATTCTATTTTCCATATATATAATAAATAATACCTTAATTCATATAGCCCTAGGAAAATTTTCAAGAGCTTTCTATACATTTTCTCCCCTTTCTGACACATGTTCCCATGAGGAATGATGAGCATCATTACTCCCATTTTACAAACGCGGACACTCAAGAGAAGTTAAGAAGATTTGGTCAGGCTCATAAAGCTGACCGAGGTAAACAAGAGAATCACAATTAAAACCCTGATGTTCAGCATTTCTGGTTCAAGTGCTCTTTCTGCTACCCCATGGAGATTTTTATCCGATCCCCAGTAAGAGATGGCAAAAAGTCATTGGATAAGTTGTTAGAAGGCCTGGCTTTAGTCCCAGCTTCAGCACTTACTAGAAATATGACCCTGAATATACAATTTTAATCTTTTGATTCTATGACTTTGTAAATAAATTAAGAAAAAAGTATATAGGCAAATATTTATTTGAAAGTACTTAATAACAAAGAAATAATGAAAAGCCATGTAGCGCTGAAACTCAAATTTTCAACTAAATTTAATTTTCCCCAAAATTTTATAACTTTTTAAAATATATTAGTGTTTTTGGGTTTCTGGCAGCAAGTTGTATGGCCTGCACCTGTCTGCCTTCAGATCCGCTCCTCGCCATTTCCCTGATCTGCTACACATTACAGAGCATGCTGTGTTTCTCAGGTGTCTCTATCAGCTGGCTTCCAGCTGGGTTCAGCCAAGAGGAGACACGGGTGTTGGGGTGACTGAAGGGAGGGAGGGAGAAAGAAACTACAGGGTTACTTCCCTGCCATCTCTGACTTTAGAACGGTCTCCAAGAGCATCTGCCTTTTCTCCATTGCTCCAGCTTTCCCTTGGTAGTTCCACTATAGTTCCAACTGGCTCTGGGTAACTTTAGCCCGTGGGATCTGGGATAGCACTGCTTTTTCCCTATGTCCCCATGACCTAGGTGGCAGTGGGTTCCTGCTGCTGTTAACCCCTCTGTATTGCTTCACCAACCTCTGTTTGGCTTCTCAGCAATTCTATCATCATTTTCCCAAATTAAAGAACCCTGGTGGCACAGTGGTTAAAGTGCTCAGCTGCTAATCAAGAGATCAGTGGTTTGAATCCACCAGCTGCTCCAAGGGAGAATGATGTGGCAGTCTGCTTCCATAAAGATTTACAGCCTTGGACTAGATAGCAGACAAGAATTATCTTCGGTGAAGGGAAGGACAACACACACTACAGGGGAAGTCAGCACAACTGACTAAATCAAAAGCTAAGAAGTTTCCTGAACACAACCAAACACTTAGAGGGACAGAGTAGAAGCGGTGAGGGTCTGGGGACCATGGTTTCAGGAGACATCTAGGTCAACAGGCATAACAAAGTTTATTAAGAAAATGTTCTGCATCCCACTTTGGTGAGTGGTGTCTGGAGTCTTAAAAGCTAGCAAGTGGCCATCTAAGATGCATTCACTTATCCCAACCCACCTGGAGTAAAGGAGAATGAAGAAAACCAAAGACACAAGGAAAATATTAGCCCATGAGACATAAAGGGCCACATAAACCAGAAACTTCATCAGCCTGACACCAGAAGAACTAGATGGTGCCCAGCTACCACCAATGACTGCCCTGACAGGGAACACAACTGAGAGTCCCTGACGGAGCAGGAGAAAAGTGTGGTGCAGAACTCAAATTTACGTAAAAATATCAGACTTAATGGTCTGACTGAGCCTGGAGGAACTCTCGAAGCCATGGCCCCTGGACGCTCTGTTAACCCAGAACTGAAACCATTCCCGATGCCCACTCTTCAAAGATTAGACTGGACTATAAGACGTAAAATGATACTCGTGAAGAGTGTGCTTCTTAATTCAAGCAGATACATGAGACCAAATGGGCGACTCCTGTCTGGAAGAGCATGAGAAGGCAGAAAGGGACATGAGCTGGTTGGATGGACACAGGAAACCCGGGGTGGAAAGGGGGAGTGTACTGTCACATTATAGGGACTGCAACTAGTGTCACATAACAATACGTGTATAAATTTTTGTATGAGAAATTAACTTGAGCTGTAAACTTTCACTTAAAGCACAATTCAAAAAACAAGATTTACAGCCTTGGAAACCCTATGGGGCAGTTCTACTCTGTCCTACAGGGCGGCTATGAGTCAGAATCGACTCCACAGCAGTGGATTTTCTACTCTAAATACTTAAGTGATGCCTGTTTCCGGTTAAACTCTGACTGATACTCATTTGCACCCTGAACTCGTGTATTCCATATTAATATTTCTAAACATCTACAAAAGTGCTACTCTCAAATCAGAAACTAGATGAAATACACATATAAATATTTTCTCTGCTACTAGAATACTTATTAACCTAAGAGCTTTGACAGATCAATGCTGAGACATAAAATCTTCAGAAGACCAGTTATAAAAAGGAATCTTTATAATGCATACTATTTCGGGCTGTCATTCACTGATCACTTTAACCTTGAGTTTATCTTTCTGCTGTTGTACTTACTGATTCAAAATTTGGGGTGTAAGAAAACAAAGTAACCCAAAGGTCTTCTAAAAAATACAAAGCCAAATCTTCTCATCAGGAGGTTTTAACAGCGTCACAATTATGAGATTTAGGAGGAAAGTACACTTAAATAAGTATAGGACATTGCAGAAAAACATTCACAGTCTCCATTTTACCTATGGAAAAAAAAAGTGCACAGTATTCCAAAAATCTGACACACTGATGTTTGCTTTAACTCATTCCAACTATTTGCCACCTATAGTCTTTAAAGTTTGTTGCAATAGATGCAACTTTTAAAATTAGATTTCTTTGACATATTTGGTCCATGTTGTACATAAGAAAATTAAAACACAGTGTGGGAAGATATGGACACATTTTTATAGTTTAAAAAAAAAATCAATACTGCTGCCTTTGGGCCCAGAGAAAGGCCAATTAAGTAGACTATAAAAGTCAAAATAAAGCTACTACTTTTCACTAGACACTTCCAATATTTTTCAGAACATCCTGATTTTTGTAAATTTACTCATTGATTCTACTTCTATCCTCAGGTCAAAAATGAAGAAAAATAAAGCCTTACAAGGAACAAAAAAGATTTAAAATTATCAATAGAGAGGTTTCTAAGTGATTCTAATTCATTATGCTGGGCAATATGCCATATGAAATCATAAACATATTCAAAAAAATTTAAGGTGGATGATGATTTTATACAGAATACTGATAAATTAAAAATCCTTTAGAAAAATAATTAAAATATTAAATCCATAAAAGCATCAGAAACAAAAGTTTTCCTATATGTGGTTTATTGTGACAGTCTAAGACAATGAAACCTCAACTAGGCATCTGGAATTACCATGAATGCCCTTTTGGGCCAGAGGACCCATCTTTACATGTAAATTTCAATGACTAGTGGGCAATTTGTTTTGGTTAGATTTGTGTACACATTTGTCAAAATTCATTGAGCTGTATAGCTAAGATTTATGCATTTTACTGTATGTGAATTATATCTCAATAAAGTATGGTTAACATTTAAAAAAATTTAAAAAGGAAAGAAAACAATTACTCTAAGATGCAATTTCTCATCTGTCAGGTTGGAAAAAATTCAAATGTTTAACAAAACATCCTTTGTGCGGCTATGGGGAAGCACAGTCTCTTTTACATTGCTGGTGGGAAGAGCAAATGATACAACCTCTAGAGGGGAGTTTGGAGATGTATAGCAAAATTTCATATGGATTTACCCTTTGACTTAGTATTCTCATTTTTAGAAATCTATCTGAAAACTACATTAGCAAAAGTATAAAAAGATATATGTACAACCTATTCTCACCACACATTTGTATTAGCAAAAGACCAGAGCAGGAAAATTACATCAGTAAAGAGTTCTTGTCAAAATAATTTGAATCTGAATCTGATCAAATCTTGAGCTATAACTACCAGTTTACTGGAAATACAAGAGACAGAGAAACACAGTAAATGACACCACCAGGATGCAATTACCAAAATTCAGACTGTAAGAAACTATACAGGAAAAATAATGCAATTTCTTAAAAAAATAAATTACAAGATATACAAAAAGATGCAGGAGAAAATCCAAAAAAATAAAAACCAGTTGCAATATATGTATCTTATTTACATACTGATTGAATAAACTTAAAATTCTTTTTGTGACAATCAGGGAAAGTTAACACTGACTGGATATTTGAAATTATTAACATTTTTAGGTGGAGTAATAGTATTGCAGGATTTTTTTAAAGCTCTAATCTTTTAGAGATACACGCAGAAATATTTATGGGTAAAATGATGTCTGAGATTTGCTTTAAAACAATTTGGCAGGAAGAGGTTTGTGGGTGGGAGTTTAAAGGAAACAATATCCAAGAGTTAGTAATTAGTTAAAGCTGGATGATGCTATATGGAGATTTATTATTCTATTTGTGCATATGCTTACAATTTTCCATAATGCACAGTTAAAAAAATTACTTGATGGATACTTGGTTTGAACAACAAAAAAAAATTTATTCTTGCTAATCAAAGAAATTCAAATAAAAATAATTGTAAAGATCTCTTTTAGACTTAATTAATTGGAAACTTAGAAGTAATGCTCCAAAATTTGGTCTCAGTTTTCAGCCCAAATCTATTTAGATTCAGGTTCAATCTCAGCCTTTGAAAGACTAAATTGCTGAATGTCCACATCAGAGTTATATCTAGCATCTCAGAACTTGTACATAATCAATGTCACAGTTATTACATAGGTGGCTATCATGTCTAATCAGTATAACAATATCAGTAATACAAATAAGGTAAGTCTTTTGAGCTTATTGTTAATTTGGTAAATTAACAATAATTATTGGTTATTTCTTTTCCAGTATAGTTAATTATTCTAGATGTAACTAGAATAAAATTCTCCCTATGTGCTCTAAATGTTAAAATTCTATTATTCAGTTTAAGTATGTGTATACTTAATATTGCATGTGTATATTTAATATTAATGATGATTGTCAAAGCTGTTAATTTCATGTGCAGAAAATGAGCAATTTTAAATAGTTGAATAAACAGGGAAATAGACTGATAATTAATACAAATATTAAGAGAATGTGTTAGCTATGTAACATAGGTAACGTAGACAGACTTTTTGAGCCAACACATATTTTATAAAAATTTACATAATGTGGGATAGAATAATAGACGATGTAACCAGAATTCTATGAGTATAGACTGTTCGGTATATTTAGCATTTGTAACACTAAACACAATAAACTTTAAGAATTATATTTAATTTCCAGTTGTTTAATTCAATTTAAGCCATGAGTCTTTCAAGAAAAAGCTCTTTTTGGGAATTGTTCACATCTTACAAGAATAAATTAAAAGCAAAATGTTAACTTGCCACCTCTAAATTAAATTAGAAGGGAAGGTTCCAAAAAATCATGTACAACAACATTTCTAATGCATCTTCCTTAATCCAGATATAATAAGAAAATGAAAACAGTATGAAGAAAAGAAGAAAGTGTTAGAGAATGATGAGGTATCCAGAACACATTGTATTCTCACTAACTGAAATTAAAAACAATAGGCATTATGAAAATGCTTTAAAGGACCAATTTGTTATAGTTACAAATCTATGCAGGCTAAATACGGAAGCAAAAAGCTTGTCAAAATGATTGCTATAGACTGCCAACCATTCCCAGTGGTTGAAGACAAAGGATTTTTTGAGATTTGCCAAACTATGAATCCCGGGTAAAAAGTTGTTTCTAGAAACAAAGAGCTTTTTCCTAAATTATATTCTGCTATGGACAAAAAGGTTAGTGGTGTTATTTAAAATGCCTGTTGAAAGTGAAAATTCGTTTAACTTCACAAATGTATAATACAGTCACTGGAGAAGCAATCTAGAGGCTGAGAGTGCTGAGAAATTATTGTCTTGCACTGACTGTCAAACTTAAAATATATGCTTATTAAAATTTTAAATATGGAGTTCTGGCAAAATGGCGCTTTAGACAGAAGCACCACGCCGTCCCTCCACAGCAAAATTCCGAAAAACTAAGCCGAACAGAGAAAACAACAATCCTGAAACCCTAAAACATCAAATGAAGAGATAAAGAACTCAGCCAAGCACCAAATGGA
>NW_004443972.1:13732432-13791371 GCF_000243295.1 Trichechus manatus latirostris
GTTGACATGTTGTGGGGTTGTTAACCAATGTCATAAAACAATATGTGTACTACTGTTTCATGAGAAACTATTTGTTCTGTAAGCCTTCACCTGAAGTACTATTAAAAAAAATTTAAATATTTTTATTCTTTGATAGAAATTCTGTCATCAATGAGGAATAGACTTTGACCAAATATTGATTTCAACATTCAGTCCATTCCACATTCAGCCAAAATGTCTTTTTGGTGCATCTAGGGTAGATGGATGGATGGATGGGTAGGGAGGTAGAGAGGTAATACAGGAATGTGTGTGCATGTGTAAATGTAAAATTCCAGTATTGGCAAAGGTGCAGAGAAAATGGTACTTATGTGTTTGTCGTGGCTTCTTATATAGGAACAATACTTTGGGAAAGAAATTTGGTAATAGATCTCAAAAACATACTTTTTGGCCCAGACATCCCAATCATGGAAATTTATCCCATAGTAATAGCGGATTCAAAACCATGAAAGATCAATATGCATGAAGGTATTTACTATATCGTGATTTTCAATATCATAAAATTGGATATAATCTAAATATCCAAAAATTGGTGTATGATAATGTATGCATCTTCTTCTATTTGGAGTAGTCATCATCACTTATGTTTCTGCTTAGTTAATTCTTATTGGCCTTGAGATCCCAATTCTAATGTCACTTCCTCAGAAAAGCCTTCCCCAACTGTCCAATCAGAATAAAGCCTTCTTGTTATATACTATTACATAGCATGTTCTTTACTGCAGTTCATACTTAATATAATTTTATGTGTTGGGCTTATTTGATAAACATCTACTCTCCCCCAGTAAACAGTACATTCCATAAGGGTAGATACTATATTTTGCTTACCATTGTATTTTGGGGGCACACAATAGGCACATAACAAATATTTATTGACTGAATTAATTAAATAGTATATTATAAATAAACATTACATGATAAAATGCTAGGGGGAGAAGTATACAGGATTTCATATGTTTATCATGGAAGAAAATAAAATAGGTATGTTTATGCATATATATGTATGTTTATGCTGCTGTTGTTATGTACAACAGAATGAAACACTGCCTGGTTCTATGGATCCTCACAATTGTTGTTATGCTTGAGCACACTGTTGCAGCCGCTGTGTCAATTCATTTCACTGAGGGTCTTCATTTTCGTTGACATTCCACTTTACCAAGCATGATGTCCTTCTCCAGGGACTGATCCTTCCTGATAACCTGTCCAAAGTATGTGAGATGAAGTTTCACTATTCTTGCTTCTAAGGAGCATTCTAGCTGTACTACTTCCAAGACAGATTTGTTCATTTTTCTAGCAGTCCATGGTATATTCAATACTCTTCTCCAGTACCATAAGTCAAAGACATCGATTCTTCTTTGGTCTTCCTTATTCATTGTCCAGCTTTTGCATGCATATGAGATGACTGAAAATACCATGGCTTCGGGTCAGGCACACCTTAGTCCTCAAAGTGACACCTTTGCTTTAAAGAAGTCTTTTGCAGCAGACTTGCCCAATGCACTATGTCATTTGATTTCTTCACCGCTGCTTCCATGGGCGTTGATTGTGGATCCAAGTGAAATGAAATGCTTGAAAGCATCAATCTTTCCTCCATTTATCATGATGTTATTTATTGGTCCAGTTGTAAGGATTTTTGTTTTCTCTATGTTTAGGTGTAATTCATACTGAAGGCTGTAGTCTTTGATCTTCATCAGTAAGTGCTTCAAGTCCTCTTCACTTTCAGCAAGCAAGGCTGCGTCATCTGCATATCGCAGGTTGTTAACGAGTCTTTTTCCAATCCTGATGCTGCATTCTTCTTCATATAATCCAGCTTCTCGCATTATTTGCTCAGCATATAGACTGAATAAGTGTGGTGAAAGGATACAACCCTGACGCACATCTTTCCTGGCTTTAAATCACGCAGTATCCCCTTATTCTGTTCGAACAGCTGCCTCTGGGTCTATGTACAGGTTCCTCACGAGCACAATGAACTGTTCTGGAATTTCCATTCTTCACAATGTTACTCATAATTTGTTATGATCCACACAGTTGAATGCCTTTGCATTGTCAGTAAAACATAGGTAAACATCTTTCTGGTATTCGTTGCTTTCAGTCAAGATCTATCTGACATCAGCAATGATATCCCTCATTCCATGTCCTCTTCTGAATCCAGCTTGAATTTCTGACAGTTTCCTGTTGATGTACTGCAATCATTGTACTGCAATTATCTTCAGCAAAATTTTACTTGTGCATGATATTAATGATATTGTTTGATAATTTCCACATTCTGTTGGATCATCTTTCTTTGGAATAGGCACAAATATGGATCTCTTCCAGTCAGTTGGCCAGGTATGTGCATATTTGGCATATGTACAATAGATCAGTATAAGTCAGAAATATGAAAACAGTTTTATTAGGATGATAGTTATGTAAATAATATTTCCCATAAAATTTCTTTGAATGTCCTCATAGCATTAAATTATTTTCAAGTTATATCTGAACCAAACAAGTAATGCCCTAGTTTTTAAATAGTCTCCTTAGTTTGAGGAAATAGTGCTCATAGATATATGATAATTTATCCAGAATAAGGTAGCAAATGTGCTTTGGAATTATAACAGTTTCCTTAAAAAAAAAAAAAAAGACATTAACAATAAAAAGCCACACAAACTAATATAACATGAAAAATTTAAATAGAAATGAAAGCTATAAATTAATTCATATGTTGCTTCATCAAACCAGTTTTTTAATGCAAGCAAGCAATGAAAATGTTTATAATGAACTCTATTATTTGCACCTCTTTAAAGTGTTAAAAAGCAAAGGATATCACTTTGAGGACTAGGGTGCACCTGACCCAAGCCATGATATTTTCAGTCACCTCACACGCATGCGAAAGCTGGACAATGAATAAGTAAGATCAAAGAAGAATTGATGCCTTTGAATTGTGGTGTTGGCAAAGAATATTGAATATGCCATGGATTACCAGAAGAATGAACAAGTCTGTCTTGGAAGAAATACAGCCAGAGTGCTCCTTGGAAGTATGGGTGGCGAGACTTCATCTCACATGCTTTGTACATGTTATCAGGAGGGACCAGTCCCTAAAGAAGGACATCATGCTTAGTAAAGTAGAGGATCAGTGAAAAAGAGGAAGACTCTCAAGGAGATGGATTGACACAGTGGCTGCAACAATGGGCTCAAGCATAACAACAACTAGGAGGATGGCACAGGACTGGGCAGTGTTTCATAGGGTCGCTATGAGTCAGAACCAGTTCAATGGTACCTAACAACAATAACATTATCTGCACAAGAAGGAAACACACTGCATGAATAATCCTAAACCATACATGGTTCTAAAATACCGTGCACAATCACTTCACATAAAACCCTTTCACATATAGTCTAGGTTCACCTTTTCTTAGCTCAGGCCATGTTTGGCAAAAAAGGATATTCTGGAAAACAGGATTCTGAAGGCATATTTGTATGTTGTTAGAGAAAGAACCTTACATCAGGTGATAATCCATTGGCACTTACTAGCAATTTTTATTTTTCAGATTAAGTTTGAAATTGTTGAAAGCCAATGAAATGTATATCTTTCCAAAACTAAAGTTGAATTTAGACCTCATAGGGTTGTTATGAACATTGAACGAGTAAGGCATATAAAGTATATAGCACAGTGTCTGGCAGCTTTCAAAAAATATTAGCAGTTGTTCTCTAATATTAATCATTGGAAGAGTCTAAAAACTATTTAGAATATCAAATATTTTCACATTTGCCGTGTAAATATTATTATATTTCCTAACAATTCAATTTTCCCAAAGTAGAAAAAAACACAACCTCTTACTTTTAGTTGTATAGAAGCAGAAGCTGATTTTTTTGCTTCAGTTAATGTGTGTAATTGTTGATAGTCTACTGGTTTGTACTTGATCCTTCTTATCCCATTTTTCATATGGAATATCAGATTGTCTATTTTTCATGAAAAACAAAAAAATGACAAAGAAATTGTATTATGTTATTGTCAAATATAGTTATGGCAACATGTTGACCTCAGATCTTATTTTTAAATATTTTTAAACAAATATAAGAAATAATATAACATTCATAACATTATTTTAACCTCTATCTCTAGAAACTCTTAAAATATGACACTACCACTATATTCTTTGCACAAAATTACTTCTAAAAGGGCATAAAGATACTTTTATTTAAACTAGTATATTGACAATTTTAGAAAATTATAATGCCAAGATACTGTTAAGTCATTCTTTTTATATAAAATGTATTAGATATCAACTGTAAATATTTAAGTATTACATTGTTATGAATCAAATTAAGTAAACAGATTTATTATGCTAAAAGTATATGTAACAAAAATTTTCCAATTCAACAATTTTTACATGCACAATTCAGTGACGTTGATTACACTCACTATGTTGTGCAACCATTATCACTAACCTTTTCCAAATTATTCCACTACCATTAACAGAATTTCAGTGCCCCGTAAACAATGACTCATCTTTCCCCTTCCCTTCCACCCTTGGTAACCACTAATAAACTTTGGTCTCTATATGTTAAGGAGACCTGGTGGTGCTGTGGTTAAAAGCACTTGGTTGTTAACTGAAAGGTTGGGGGTTCGAACCCACCAGCCACTCCTCAAAAGAAAGACGTGACAGTCTGCTTCCGTAAAGATTTTAGCCTTGGAAACCCTATGCAGCAGTTCTACTCTGTTCTGTAGGGTCACTATGAGTCAGAATCAATTCAACAGGCACAGGCTCTATATATTTGCCTATCTCATGCAATATTTCTCCTTTTATGACTGACTAATTTTACTCAGCATAATATTTTCAAGTTTCATCCATGTTGTAATATGTATCAGGAACTGGCAAATCCAACCATGTAACCAGAAAATGAGCTTTCCATTATTAAAATTTTGAAAATCAACATTCCAGTTTTATATCATATCAAAAGTGCATAATCCACTCTAAATCATAAAACTGAGCTGGAAGTAAAAACAATACCTGAGCTATCATTTCTCTGAATTGTCATGAATGGTGGGTCTCTTTTATTCATGTTTTCTATATCTGTCAAGAAAATAAGAAACAGCCAAAATGTCACAATGTTATTCTTAAAGCATTTTTGAACATGTGTTAATTGGAGAGTTTTTAAGGCTTAGGACTGGGAACCATAACTTATTGTATTTTATTAAAATTTTTCTGTTCTTTGCTCCTAGAAGCCTCCCTCTGTTATTTTTTTCTCCTGTGCTTTTTCCTGTTCTTGGTCTCTCCTTCTAGTCTCTTCCCTCTTAATTCCCCTCTATTGTATTGTCCCAGTGACTGATAAATATTTTGTGATTAGAAAGTCATGTATGTTTTATCTTGAGTTCATGGCTGGAAAGAAACTATATAAATTAAAGACTAAAGCAACTGGCCAACTTACTACTTCCATTAAGCAATACAGCACTTGTACTAGACATGGAGATTCAGTCTAGGTCCCTCTTCTAGAAAGGACTTGCCATCCAGCTGTGAGGAGTGAGGTCTGCAGACAGACTCCAGCTGCCACCTCCTTCAGGGTCAGCCTCAGCTGCAGAAAGCAGCCTTGTCAAAGCATACTCAGTGACTGAGCAAGGTAGAGGTGTAAAGGCCCAGTGCTTTGGGCCTAACATGGGACACTCTAATGGGTAATATTTGCACCAGAGCTCCCCGACAGGTTGCCCAAGACTTTGTTGGACTTGAATTAAAATCGATTTCTTCATCTCCCAATCCTGCTTCCTCCCTGTTCCGTCCTCAGGGTGGGTCGGTGCTAAACATCTTGCAGCCTACTTAGTGCCTATTTTCTAAAAACTCAACCTATGACAGCACGAAACAACTGAAATTTCTCCAGAAACACATCATCTCCAAGGCAAACAGACTAGAACAAGTGGTTCTTTAAGTAACAGTACCCATTTATTCATAAATGTTTGTTCCATACCCATAAAGTTGAACTACCCAGGGAACATGTCTAGTGGCCTTTGCAATAATCTTAACTTTTTTAGTGGAAGAGAAAGGAGTAAAAGTCTATGACTTTTGGAAACTCTGTCAAGTTACCAAGAATCTTGGTAATTGTCCACCAGCTTTAGGAATAAAGGGATAAACTCCAGTGTACAATTTCTACAGAGTCTCTGGCAAGGGAGGTCTTCTGTCAAGCCTTTAATAATATTGGCAATTCCTCCTATAGGCTGGTTTCTACTGACACTCATATCCTATCCATTAACTGGACCTACTGATTCTTCTTCCAAAGTTCTGTTGAAGCTGTCTACTTCCACTGCCTCTACACAAGTGGAGCCACCATCACCTCCCGCCTGGCTGGCAAGCCACCAACAGCTCCAAATTATCTGTTTCCACTTTGTACCCTTACAGTCCATTCTCCACACAGCAGCCAAAGTAACATTTCAAAAGCTCTAATCTAACATTGCTTGAAACTCTTCAGTAGTTTTCCATTACCCTTTAAAACAGTCTCCAAACTTCTTGAAATGGTCTATAAAGCCTGCATGACCTCACCTAGGTTCATCTGTCCACCCTTGTCTCATTCACGTATTCCATCTACACTGGTCTATTTCTAAAATTCTCCAAGTTCATTTGACCTCAAGGCCTTCCCACTTCCTGTTACCTCTGCCTTAAAGATGCTTCCTTTCTCTTTATACCTGGTTGGTTCCTACTCAGCCTTCAGCTCAGTCTATACGTCAGCTCCTGAGAGACATAACTTCCAAAGCAACCACCTAAAAAAACAGGACCCCTTGTTATTCATTCTCACCCTATTCTTTTCCTTTCTATGATAATTAGCACCACTCTTCACTTGCATGTTTATTGATTTTATGTCTTCTTCCTCCATTAAGCATGTAGGGCCGTGTCTGTCTTGTATCCAGTCGTATCCCAGTGCCTAACCCATCAAAGAAGGTGTTTAATAAATACTCACTGAAGAAATAAATACAAGGTATCTGGCAATAGTTGCATGTCTTCTAGCCCTCAGAAGAGCTGCCATAATAATTCCTAAGTCCATACTATAGCCTTCCTCTTCCCACCATAACCTTTCAACCTTTTTTAACCTTTAATAGCACAGTCTACAGACAGAGGTTCTAAATGTAAATGCCCTCAGTGGTTACCAGGTGAGTTAAATGGGAGAAGCAACAAGGCACAAGACCATAGAGAACAGTTAAAATATGAAAAACTGAAGAGCATTCCATGCCCAAAGATAATCAAAGGCAGAAGAACAAAACAAGACTCCATAACAACTCTATGCTGCATTCAGAGCAGCCAGCTGTGACCTCTGGTGTATAGCACCTCATCCCTAGTTTATTTTTCATTCTGCCACTCATAGTTTAACTGCTCAGATTTGCCATGTTTGTTTAGTAGGGGACCTGGCCAGTCCTCTCATTGATTGACTTTAGTCCAACCTCAGTGGAAAGTCCTTTAGATTTAGGACTCATTTTTCTTGGCATTGAGATTCAAAAACTGAGGCTCTGAAACAAAATGGGATCTTGCAGATTCTCTTTTGGCTCCCTTAGTCTAATCCCGTTTAATTTGATCCTCCTCCTGATTTTTAGAGGAAAATCATGCAGCCCACACAGTATTTCTCACCATTTCTACACAGTTCATATTTTAATCACAACCATAAGAATTTTACATGATGACACATTCTGGAAATTAAAGTTACAATAGAAAATAAGCTATCTTTATGATCTTGAAGCCTAGTTTGGTTCCAATTAAACAGATGATCAAGTGGAAACACTTCTTGACCTACATTCTTCAATCTTTATACAAGAATCATAAATAATTACTACTAAACTTTCAATGATACTGAGGGCCTCTAAAGAGTTATTAAACTGAGATGTTATAAAACGGATGTAACTGTAGTGTTGCTTGTTTCAGAAACTTAAACAAGCATTCAGATTTAGAATCCAAAAAGTTTACAAACAATTTATGTACGCAACCCAACTTCTCATTTTAGCACTTTAGAAGACGGAGGCCAACAAAATAACCAAGACTGCATAGTCAGTAGCAAAAGAACTTCGGGTCCAACATTTCATATTCATTATCCTAAATATCCTATTTAATGTGAACATTCACACATTTGTATAAAAATGTTAATGTGTCTAGTTGTGGGGTGCTGTTCCAGATACCACTGGTGTATTAAGTAACACAGGTCACATGCTCTACATCACATTTCTAAAAATCTGAAAAATTCAAAATACATCTGGTCCCACATATTTCAGATGAGGGATTAAGAAACTGTACTAAAACAAACATTTCCTGATTCCCAAACAAGTACATGTCAGCTAGGCTATTTAAATTTTATGCTTACCAGTAAGAAATTCAGTGGCTACTTCAGCATGTAGTTAAAGGACTTTTGGCTGAATAATTGCCACTTGAACAGAATATTTCATGTTCAATAATTTGAGACCACTTAGTTTTAGAAATTATTTGATGCTCACATTATGTGACATTTTAGAAATTGCTTATGAGTGTCATCAAAATGTGAAGCCTTTCAGCACAACTTGTACAAGGAAAGGTCATGGAAGCTCCATGGACACATCCAAACTCCCTGAGGGACTGAATTGCTGGGCAGAGGGCTGTGGGGACCATGGTCTCGGGGAACATCTAGCTCAACTGGCATAACACAGTTTATAAAGACAATGTTCTACATTCTACCTTGGTGAGTAGCATCTCAGGTCTTAAGAGCCTATGAGCAGCCATGTAAGATACTCCACTGGTCTCACCCCTGAGGAAGCAAGAGAAAATGAAGAGAACAGGATACAAGGAAAAGATTAGTCCAAAGGACTAACGGACCACGGCTGCCAAGGCCTCCACCAGACTGAGTCCAGTACAGCTAGATGGTGCCCAGTTACCACCACTGACTGCTCTGACCGGAATCACAACAGACGGTCCTGGACAGAGCTGGAGAAGGAAGTAGAACAAAATTCTAACACACAAAAAAAGACCAGATTTACTGACCTGACAAAGACTGAAGAAACCCCAAGAGTATAGCCCCCGGACACCCTTGTAGCTCAGTGGTGAAGTCACTCCTGAGGTTCACTGTTCAGCCGGTTATTGGACAGTCCCATAAAACAAAATGGGACTAATGAGGCACAGCCGTCCAGGGACAAGGACTAGAAGGCAGGAGGGGACAGGAAAGCTGGTGGTAGGGTACCCAAGGTTGAGAAAGGACAGTGTTGACATGTCATGGGGTTGTTAACCATTGTCATAGGACAATATGTGTATTGTTTAGTGAGAAACTATTCTGTTCTGTAAATCTCCACCGAAAGTACAAAAAAATTATCTATGTGAGATCAAATTGACAACAGCAACTCAAAAGGTTTGATGGGAAGCCTAGGGGGCAGTGAGTTGAAGATAATGGTGATGGAATAATTTGGAAAAGCGTAGTGAGAATAGCAGCACAACTGGAAGAACATAATCGATGTCACTGAACCATATGTGTAGAAATTTTTGAGATGGTGTATCTTTGGCTATGTATATTTTCACCAAAAAAGAAAAAAGGTCCTTCAAGGTCAAGGAGGGAGAGTGTTGACATGTTTTGGGGTTGTTAACCAATGTCATAAAACAATGTGTACTGACTGTGTAATGAGAAACTATTTGTTCTGTAAACCTTCACCTAAAGTACAATAAAAAAAAATTTAAATAAAGAGAAAAAAGATAGATACTGAGACTTTAATAAAGATTAGTTAAACAGAAAAAAAAAGTGAAGACTTTTAGATGAACTAAATTACTAAAAATATTTAAAAATTATATATTTTTATAAGAAATTTCTTAGAGTATAGAGAGAGCACTTTGACATACAATGCAGTGACAGCTTCACTGTGGCTAGAGGGTTAAAAAATATTTCAATATAAAGTTAATTTTTACAGATTTGATAAAGAATCTAAACTTTTTAAAAAATACATGACCTCAACTAGTCTCCAGAGGGCAAATGAACAATCAAGACTTCTCTAGAGATGAGAAAAAAAAAAGCAGAGATTATTTAAGTAACGAAGCAGTCTTTTTACAGTGTTAAAATTTGTATTTGCCTCTCTTTCCTAAGGAAATCTTTTAATACACTGGGGAAGAAAAAGTCAGTCATACTTAGGCTTAAAATCGTACAACATATGGATAGCTTGTTAACTCTAAACTGTTTAACACTATAGATATATGGATTAGCCAATTACCCTGTGAGGACAAGTCCTCCAAGACAATAGGGACTCTGTCAAACCAAACAGTATAAGAACAATACCTGTCTGAAGAAATATCTTGGATATAGTATCAAATTATAACTTTTTCATATGAAAAAATCTCATGACATTCAAATACTGTGGTCAAAGTCTAGCTTAAACAAAATTTTTCCAGCATACAAAATTCTCTTTTTTAAATCATAAGCAGAATGGTGCATATTACTTCCATTATGAAACATTATGAATTGTAGTTACATAAGGTAAAATTATCATCCTGGGAAAAATAGTTAAATAAAGACTCTAGTTATGTAATACATAGCTCATAATTGATTCAAACATAATGGAAAAAGATCTCACTCAAAATAGCAACCAGAACAAACAAATAAAAAATGAAATATCTAGGAAGCAAGTATAAAAGAAATATGTAGGACTTATACTCTGAAGTACAAGAAAAGTTTCCTAAGGTGAATGAGAGATAACTTGAATATAGAGAAACAATTCTAATTCTGCCAACCAAAGTATTTAACAGTAGCAACTTCTACATAGTAGAATTACAACTGATTTTAATTTCTTCTTTTTTGCTTAAGCATAATTTCTAAATTTTTCTTTTTTTATAATAAGAAGAAAAACAGATTTTTAAAAATACTAAGCAGTGGTAATAGTTATTTCACTATATCTTGGGAAAAGGCTACCATGATTTGCATATTTTATCAGATAAAAAAGAAATTGGATTCAATCCTTCAAAAAGCAAACTTGTAAACACGTATGGGTATAATCTCCACATCGATACTGAATTGACTTACTTATTTCTCATTAGTCCTTTTAGACTAAAAGAAATAAAATATTAAAATAAATTTATATAATTTTACAGAACTTAAAAAAGTAAGCTAACATTAAAATATTTACAAGGTCATTATTTTAATGCTGCATGGAGAATAAGTAATAAATAAATATATTAAACTACTTTTTAAATAACAAAAGTAATAATGATTAAAATAATATCAAATTTCATTAAGAGTATATGGTTAAAAATAAAAATTTCCAACCCTACTCAGCCCTAATAGCCCAGTTGCATTTAGTCCTGGTGGTCAGGTCATTTCATCTTTTCTTCTTTCAAAGATTTTCTATACATATACAAGCTCATGTGTATATACAGTTTTTCACAAATGGAATCATGAGATATATACACACATCATTCTATATGTGTGTCCATGTATGCATATATGTACATATGTATCTTTAATAGGTGTAAAACAGCCCATTTATAAGCATATATATATGTATACACACATATATAGTTACACACCATAATTTAACCAGTACAAGAATCTAAGAAAATTTTTTCAAAAATTCTGCCCTTTTACCACAAAACAAAATCCATAATTAGCCAGAGGAAATCCATAAAATCTCTGTCCTTCTCATAATTCATACAAATTTGCTTATGAAGCTACTTCCACAAATAGTTAATCCTTATGAATTTCCCTATTTTTATGTCTGTAAGAATTCAAAGACGAGACTCTAAACCAACTTTGCTAATGAAAATTATTCAAGTGCAAACCTACTTATCCCATATGATTTTCCAGCAAAAGTCTGGGTGGCAGAGTCAGGCAGAAAGAACAGAGTCAATCAAGGCAAAAAACCTAAAAGGACCTAGTTTCTAAGGGGCTTCAGAGCTCCATAAGAGTGAATGGGGTAACTATAGTGGGACTGTATGTCCTAAAAGCTACTTTAGTAACTTCAAAAACCCAACAGAAAATGTGTATTTACAAAGTTTAAGGCAGAACACTCTAAATAACACAGGAAATTTCCAGGCATTTGAGGGAAGAATAGATGAATCCACACAGCATGCATTGATGGTCTCAGAAATTCTGATTAGAAGCCATACCTGGCAGTGTCGAGTTTTGGCAAATAAACTTGGAAAAAATGAAGTAATCATTTATTAATAAATACAATCTTATAACTAATCCCCCTCAAACATGGAACCCATAAAAGAAGAGTAATAAAAAGTGATACTCTGTTGATCTGCCATTTTGGACACACTTAAACAGGTTTTTACAATCTTCTTCTGACATAGTATGGAAATGCACTTTCCCATCCTACATACCTGGACTTTAGGTAAGAGAGCCACCAGCTTCCTCTTAGCCCCCTTTACTTTTAACCTCCCCATAACAGTTCTCCAACTACCAATGGTTTCCCATTGCTTTCCAGAACAGGGTTCAACTCTGCATAACTGTCAAAGTACTTCTAAATCTAACACTTGCCTTTTTATTTAGTTTCACCATTAGCCATTGCCCATATACACTAAGCACCCCAGCATTTCCAAACCATTTACAGATCCCTAAATACATGATGCTTATAGTAGACAGAGTGACAGCTCCCCAAAGGTGTCCACATCCCAATCCTCATAACTATGTTACATAGTAAAGAGAATTTAAGGTTGCAGATGGAATTAAGGTTGCTAATTAGTTGACCATATAGAGGAACATTATCCTGGATTATCTGGGTGGGCCCAATATAATTACAAGGGTCCTTTCTTATAAGAGGGAGGCAGGAAGGACATATGACAACAAAAGCAGAGGTCAGAGAGGAGAAAAACTTGAAGCTACTATGCTGCAGGCTTTGAAGATGGAGGAAGCGGCTATGAGCCAAGGAATGAGGGTGAACTCTAGAAACCAGGAAAGGCAAGGAAATGGATTTTCCCCGAGAGCTTCCAGGAGGAAAGCAGCCCTGCTGACACCTTAATTGTAGCCCAGTGAGACCTATTTTGGACTTCCGACCTCTAGAATTGTACAATAATAAATGCGTGTTGTTTAAGCCACTAAATCTTTGGTAATTTGTTATTTAGCAATAGGATACTAATACAATGCTCTTTCACACCTCCTTGCCTTTGCAAACACTATTGCCTGTTCTTGGAATGCCTTTGCCTACCATTGTCTCTCTGTCCAATACCTACTTATTTTTCATTCTCATTTTAGGCATCCTATTGAAGCCCTTCCTAGTCCAGGTAGAGATTTTTTTTTTTCCATTCTCTTATGCTATTACTGTGCTTTGTGTACACCCCTACTGTTGCGCTTATTCATTTTTGCATTTATTCCAGTGTTTACTGAATATTGGCCATATACTAGACTAAGGGATACAGATTTATTCTGGCCTTTGCAGCAAGAACTTCTCTGGTCATCCCATGTAAAGTAGCCTCCTCCAATACCAGTCACTCTTTATCCCCTTAGTCTAATTTTTTCTTTCATAGTACTACTCACTATGTGGCATTATACTACATATTTATTAGTTTGTTTACTTGTTTACTGTTCACCTATCTACAGTTAGGATGTATGCTCCAAGAAATCAAGGCCTTTAGCTGATCATCTCTATTTCCAGAGTGCCTAAAACAATGCCTGGTATATATTAGGTACTCGATACACAGCTGCTGAGTAAATGTTGAGGGACTGCATTATAGATCACAGTCCTGTCCCTAAGGCATGGTAGTATTAGTAGCAAACACATAATTTCCATCTCCTCTTCCTCAATTTTTTAATCTAGGATCATCTGTATCAGATGAAATTAATGTCAAGGACAAACTTCAAATCAAATATGGGCAGTATATTGAGTTATATGTAAAGAAGTGAGGAAGGGAAAACATGCTCACTTTATCTCAGGGAAGTTCAGCACTGACTGCAAGTCCATGTTAATGGCAGGTGGCAGGTGCCCCTTGACCAGCTGTTCAGCTGCCAGTCATGGCACAAAACCCCCCACATCCAGAACCCTAGGCAATGCCTCTATTTATTAGTAATCTAAGGATAGCTCTGCCATGTGACTTCTCCAAGAGCTTGAGAATAAGAAGCAGATTCTTCGCATAGTAGACCCAGATAATCTGGTTCTATTAACATACATTATTGAGTGAAAGAAGCAAGTTGTACCATGATGCATGCCATATGGTACCATTATATAAACATGCACAGACACAAAACTATATGTTACACTCACACACATATATGTATGCACACACATATGTATGTAATACACACACACACACACACAAGCACAACAAAGGAAAAAAATTCTAAAGGATACACAAATAGACCAAACTGGAGAGGATAATGCAATTGGAGGTTAGTGTCAATGGGGACATTAGCTTTATCGGTAATGAAATCTTTGAATTGTTACAATGAGAATGTCTACATATATTATTTATATAATTAAAATTAATAAAAACTATCACACAAGGTTTTATCTCTGAATAATTATATCTTTGTAATGCAATGACATTAGAATTTGTAAGTGATTATCTAGTGGGTTCTGCTGGTGAGAACCCCAGAGCCTGGTCCCCTTGTTTACACACGTCTCTGAACCTGCTAAGCTTGGATTACTTCCAGGGGCACCTTGACCCTAGCAAGTTGCAGAAACCCTGTGAAGCCCAGCCTGAAATATTTTGTTAGTTTTATCTCTAATTTTGAATGTAATTAAATAATTTTCATACAAATTTTTGTGCCATGTAGGAGAAATTTCTTCTGACATGTTCTTTGACAAAATGATTCAAAACACAGTACTTTTCCTTTTGATTAATTGTCACAAATGCATTGCTCTTTCTCTTGATTGCAAGCTTGTTCATTAAAACAAAACTGCTACAACTAAGGCCACAAGCAAGGTTATAGAGTTCAACAATTAAATGGAATTTTGGCGTGCTTCTCACTGTTACTGCGAAGGAAATTTTATCACCTGAAGTTTAAAACTGCGGCAGACGTCGCAAGATGCCAGTACCATTCTCCCTTTTTCCTTCCTAACAGAATCTGATTCCATTCAGGGCAGACAAGTGGCCACGTGATGCAGTTCTGGCCAGTGAGATATAAGCAGAGGTACGCTGGGAATTTTAGGGCAAGATTTGCTTTCTTCATATAGGCACTGCCCCTTCTGTCATGTCCTTTCTCTCTTCTTATCTGGACTGTGGATGTGAAACCAGACAAGGAGAAGCCATCTGTAACTATACAGTATTAGGATGAAAGCTATATGCTAAACAATGGCAGAGAAAAAAGGTAAGAGGAGACTGGGATATGGATGATATCAAGAATCTGCTGTGCCTCCCCTGACTGCTTCCCTCTAGACTTGCTATCTGAGAAAAATAAATCCCTAAGCTTCTGCAATCAGGTTCTGTATACTTTCAGCCCAGCAGAATTCCCAAATGATACAGCCTGGGATAATATAAAGCACCCAAGAGATCTGGGTGCCTCTCCATACAAAGGAGTATGAAAAATCTTCTAGAAAAATACTCATCAACACAGACATGGGATAAATATTGCCATCATTTCTCTTCAATAGTAGCATAAGAAAACTACATTTAGCAAAATTTCGTCTTTTGAAACTCCAATAGAGTTTTATTTGCAGTTTCAATATAGCTGAAAGAGAGTAAGTAAAAAGATGTATAGGTGGTTCTGGAAGGGAATTGAAGGAAAAAGAATTCTCAGAATCTTAATTCCATTATCAAAAAGCAGAACAGGAGAATGTATCTGTGGATTTACAATACTCCAGAATAAAGATATTTTTTTTCTAAAAAGGATCAAATATTCAAGGAGTAATTTTCTTCTAAAATGCTACACAAAAGTTTTAAATAAAAAATATCAGTCCAACACTCTTTAAATTAACAACAAAGACATAAAACTGTTAAACGACAGTGCCTGTAACATGGTAGCCACTAATACACTTTGAATGAATAAAATAATCACTAATAAACATTAATTCATTTTGTGTGTTATTGTCTGTTAAGGAAAAGCTATTTAGGCTAAGAAGTGAAGAAATAAAGAGGAAGATTAAAGGAGTTCTGAGAAAGTTCAGAGGGAGGGAAAGAAAGAGCCAGGAGAAAGAAAAGCAGGAGGAACAAAGGAAAGAGCCAAAAGAGAAAATGGTTCACTTCTTGTTTCCTCTTTCCATTTCCCTCAGTTTGGGTCAACAAAGCATCCTACTTCCCTATAAAGGCAAATCTGGGGATTTAATAATTGTTTGCATTTAATTTACAGTTTAGATGGCTGCACTGAAGTGGCTAGACACTTTTCTGCAGGGAAGGTAGAGTGGGTAATTAAGACACGTCAGATACTTGGGTGAGGGTGGGCCCTCAGGCAGGCCTGGATAGGGTTTCCAGTGAGAGGAGGAGACTAACACAGAATGAGCAGTTAGGTTCTTGAGAAGAGGGGATCTCTGAAGTAAGAAGATAGGCATGGTGAAATGATGTCAGACAGCTTTTCCTGGTTCAATATTTTATTTCAACCTAGTTCTTCACATAGGAAAGGAAAGGGTAATTCTCTACTCTCCCTTATTTCATGGTCTCCTTCCATGGTCTTTTTCTCTTTTTACTAAGCTAGCTAAATTACACTCTCAGTTAATAAGATCTTAGGTTATGGTTTTGTTTTGATTTAGCTTCAATGTGAGGCATCCTGAAGTACAAGATGTATATCAATGTGTGGGTGGGGGGGTAGTGCTGAAGTTAACAATTACTGAGAGAGCACCTACAGTGCACAATATAACAATATAAAATTACTATTAATCCCATTTATAGGTGAGAAAACTGAGGCTCACAGGGGTTAAATAACTTATTCAAGGACTCATATTCAGGAAATGGTGAAACAAGGTTTTAAAGCAGCTGGTTTCACTCATTTCACTATACCATTGATTCCTGGGGATCCTTGAGACTCTCTATATTTTTTAAAAGCTCCCCAAGAAATATTGATGATTAGACTAGTTTAAGACTTATTTCAATACACATCACTGCTTCCCCATACATGAAGGTAAATTAGCCATATGCAATGTGGTTGCAATACAGATAGTTTTTTTCTCCTAAGCTTTTTTCAACTCCAGCTTCTCAGACCTTGACTTTCAAATTAACAGTTGTGCTTTTAACTGGGAGATCCAGATATCACCACAAGTTCAGGTTGAAACAAGTTTTCCCATTTCCCTCTCCATCCAAAGGGAGATGAACCAAACTCTATAATCTTTTGAACTAGCATCTCTCCAAAAACTCTGCAACCCAGGCTAGTTTCTTCTACCTCTTGGTGTTCATACCCAGGTCTCTGAAGTCACCAAATTGTCCATTTCTTCTTCAGGGACTCCTCTCCCTCCCCATCCTTCTCATACTCTTTCCCCATATTCCCAGGACTGTTTAATCTGCACTCATCTTCACTCACTTTTATTTTGCACCCATCTCTATCTCCAACAATCTGCCCCAATCTTATTCTAGGTTTTGCCAATCATTCCCTGGTAATCAAATCAAACCCATGGTTACACCACAGCTATTTAACAAATGTCCTTGCAGAAATAAACAAATAAATAAATAAAGGGATAGAAAAATACATATATGGTTATAGAATTCTGTGTCCTTTTGAAATCATTCTTTGAGCACTTCTTTGCTTCTAGCACAGCATAATTTTACAGGTTCTTCTTGTGCTATGCTTGTCCCAGTCCTGGAATCAGCTATTTTTCCAAGGAGCTTTGGTTCCTGGGAGAATGGTAGTTAGAAGCCAAGATCTGGGCTCTAGATGTGCTCATGGTTATTGAGATGATGCTGCTCCGAGGCCCTCCCTGTGGGCAAAGCTAGGAAATACACACATGCTTAAATCTATATTTCTCTTTCTAAACTATACATATATACATATATACATATATATTATATATATATATAATATATATATATATAAAGTTCTCACTTATATCTCCAATTGCAATCCAACAGTACAGGGTTGATTCTAGTTTTCTCCCTTTTCATATTTGTAACTCCTTTCTGCAGCAGTGAGAAACCTGGCTCTCTTTATCTTCAGTATCTTTTATTAGATCAACTCCTTGTTTATAACCCATCTCCCATCTCTGATGCCACCTTTCCACCACACAGATGCCTTCCTCACCTCACTTGTGTTCCAACAACTTGCACCAGGTGCTCCCCACCACCATCTGGACTCCAACATTCCATGGCAGGCTATACATTCCAAAAAGATTCCTATCTCACCCTGACTCCTCATATTCCCCACCACCTCATTGCATGGACACTCCTCCTACTCCAATTGAGTCTCAAAACCCATGTTAGGCTTCCTTCTCCATGTTGATGGTCTTCTCACCCTACGTGGGCTTTGACACCCTGTCCCCCATTTATAAATGCTCTCCCTCACCTAATTTATGATACCCCTCACTAGGCTGCCTCTCCACATGGATGAGATCCTTACTCTGGTTTATCTATGACACTTGGTGCAGGTGAGTCCCTCCAAATGAATGCCCTCCTCTGCTTTTTTGGGTTCCAACACCATGCTCTGGGCCACCATGGTTCACTCCTTCTTGCAGTACAGACACCTCACCTAATGGCTTTAGGACTGATTGTTCAGGAAGGGAAAGAGAAAAAAATGGAAATTGGGTAGACAGAACATTTTCTTCTTCCTAAATAGATAACGTACCTCAGCAGAAATTATCTGCTTTGTTGCTATTATGATTTAACAGCTTTCTATTGACAACTCTAAAAATGTTTGATACATAAAATAATTTCTTCTTTAAGTATTCATTTCCTTAAAATAGAAGCCAGTCAACTTTTTCTGAAGCCTTTTTATGCTAATAAACTAAAATCTACATTCATTAAATTAATTAAAGCAATAGATTTTTAAATGACCATAAATATGGGTAACCAATGACATAGAAAGGAAACCACAGAAGCCATTCTGCCCAAGAGGGAAGTAATAAACCATAGCACTCAAGAGTGTGAGCTCTGGAGCCAGGGTGTTGAGTTTACCCAGCTCTGAAACCTCCTGAAAGTTCCTTAACTTCTTTGTGCCTCAGTCTGCCTACTTGTAAAATGAATATAATAATGGTACCTCCTAGCATTGTTGTAAGAATTATGGCAGATAATATGCAAAAACTTCTTAGAAGAGTAGCTGGCACACACTACCAAAAAAAAAAAACCCCGTTGCCATCGAGTCGATTACGATTCATAGCGACACTACAGGACAGAGTAGAACTGCCCCATAGGGTTCCCAAGGAGAGGTTGGTGGTTTTGAACTGCCAACCTTTTTTGTGAGCAGCCGAGCTCTTAACCACTGTGCCACCAAGGCTCCTGGCGTACACTAAAGACATAAAAAATATATTAATTACTAATGTTATTACAAGAATACTCACAGATTCCTAAAAATATGTCCAGAGGCTCATGATTCTTAGACTCTGATTTCAGAAACAATATATTCAAATGTACACACTGTTACTTGGGTGATTGCTTGGCACTAATGTCATCATAAATCCAGAGGCACAAAAATAAGCACCAAAGTTGTATGGATGGAATGATACTAAATATTTATATACTTCCTTTAAGATTGTGTTTGAAATAAAATCACACAATATTTCAATTCTCATAAAGAACTTACAGACCTCCTAGTAATGTCTGTGGTCCCAAGTTTGAGAAACAACTCCTTATAAAATAATATTTTTAATTCTCTCTGTAACATAAATATATATTTTTTAAAAGACTGAATAGTCTTTAGTGAATTTGATTTTAGTTTAAGTAGCCAGGCCATATTTCAGTTATTTTAAATAAGAACACAGAACAAAAAAGAAAGTTTAGGTATGACAGAATTTACACTAGTCTACTACCCATAAATCTGTTACCACTGAGTCGATTCCAACTCTACAGGACAGAGGAGAACTTCCCCATAGGGTTTCCAAAGAGTGGCTGGTGGATTTGAACTGCCAACCTTTTGGTTAGCAGCCTGAGTTCTTAACCACTACTAGAGAACATGAAAAGATTATGATAAAGTTAATTGGGTTGATTCTAGATCAACTCTAATTCTCATCCCACATTCCCTTAAGAGAAGGACTAGATCATTACTCTTTCAAAAGCACTTACCATATCTTCATAAACTAATTAAAGTACAACTTCATTTTTCTTCATTTTAAAATACTCTTACCATAGACTAAGTGAAGAATGCTCTGTAGGACCATTACCTTACCTATTTATTCCTAAAGATGTTTTCTTTGATTAGAATTCATTCTGCTCTCTGTCTTTATTTGTAATTGTTCTCTCAAAATTCAAAAGGTATTTTCAGGACAATTTTCTTACATTTTATAAATTCAGCATAAAAGTTTAATGGGATATTGAAGATGAAATGTCCTGCCCTAAAAATGAGCCTGCATCTCCTTTGGTCATAGTAAAATAACGTCACTGTCAAACGTGCCTTGGGTCAGGCTTTGCTGTGGCTTGGTGGAGGAGTAGCAGCCTTAATTGGCTGTCCAGAAACAGAAAGGAAAGACTGTACTGATCATCCTCACACTTCAATATGTATGTACCTTTTTACTGATCAAGGTCATTTCTCAGCACTCTTATCAGAAAAAATTCTAGTTGCCTGATGTTTTAATGTGTCTCACTTTACAAAAGAAGTTATTTTAAGAACATCTACCTTATTTACATGCTGCTTGATACTACCAACCTGTTGCCGTCGAGTGGATTATAATTCATAGCAACCCTATAGGACAGAGTAGAACTGCCCCACAGGGTTTCCAAGGAGCAAGGAGTGGATTTGAACTGCCAACCTTTTGGCTAGTAGCCAAGCTCTTAAGTGCTGCACCACTAGGGCTTGGTGCTGCAGTACGTATAATATAATGAGTGCCTTTTGTCATTAAGTGGAAAACTTTTAAAAGCACCATGAAGATTTAATACGGCTATGATTAATATAATCTCGAAGCTTTCATATTATATTGTTCAGTTCCTCCCAGACAGAAAGCTGAAAAGGGGATTCCCTGGGGAAGGAGTCTTCACCCAAGACAGGGGGATAGAAGGACCAGAAGGCACCCCAAGCTACAAAGAGCAGGAAAGCTGAGGCCAAATATGGCAGGAAGAGAATTAAGATGCAGGTAGGACTGGGCAGGGAGATCCAAGCTCAGAACTAGGGAAATGTTGTTGAGGAAGAACAGATGCGTAAGAAAAGAGTGGTGGGGTTGCAAAAACATTGCTTAGAATAGAAATTTCTCAAACCCATTACAATAGCCAAACTCTTTTGTAAACAAAATTTCTTCTCCAAGATTTTAAACTTGAGGCCAAAAAAGGCTTGAAGTCACCCTACCTAGTGACTGAAGCTTTAAATAGAGTTTAACAGCTATAAAGCACCATGTTCCCCACTAAAAGAAAACTGGTCTGCAGTGAGCGTGAATGAAGAAGTCCACATGCTGAGATGGAAGTGGTGTTTTTTTCTGAGATGTAGGCTCAATCCTGCCCCTTCCTTGGCTTCGCTGTTCCAACTTTGTTGGTATTCCTGAGCCAATACATTTTTCTCTTGCTTAAGCTAGATTGCATTGTAACTAAGACTCCTGACAAATACACTCAGGCAGTGTAAATGTTTGGCAGAAAGTAATTTACTGTTTTGCAGAACCCCTCAGTATTATCACATTGCACCAAGTTCCCCAAATCACAATTTGAAAACCATTGCCTTAAGTAATAGCTATTATTTGAGACTTGTCTTTATGGGCAGACAGAGGTACAATATGCAGATGGTATCAGGGGTGAAGCTTACATATACTTCATTCAAAAAATATTTATTGGACTCCTATTATGTGCTAGGCACTGTACTAGGCATTGGGGCTCTAAGAGTGGACAATAGACACATATTCTCTGCCTTCATGGTGCTTAATATCCATTGGGCTCATGGGCAATGAACTACAGAAAGGCAAGCTCCACTGGTTATTGATGGTTGCCACTCTCTCCCAATAATTCAGTGAAAAATATTAGTGTTCCAAATGGATATTCTATACTTACCATAAACTTTTAATTAAAACATCAATATTGTTTGTGAGATGCCTACATTACTAGTCCTAAAGCCTACTATGTCAGCTCATAACTACCATAAAAACTTAAAGAACATTTAATCAAGACCACATAAACGAATTAAACATTTGCTACCAAAGTAATGAGGCTTCATTTTATACTAAGGACCCCTTGTGGCACAGTGGTTAAGCAATCCTCTGCTAACTGAAAGGTTGGTGATTTGAACCCACCAGTCTCATTCTATACTACTAATTACTGAAATTGTTCTTCTATTTTCAAAAAATTGGGGAAGTGATACCTTTGTTTACTTCTGAAAACACAAATTAATTGTTAGTAGGTATTGCTTTCCTTAGCATTTAATATGATTATTTACGACTAGAAATGATTAAAGGGTCCCTGTATTAGAAATCCGGAACTCTCAATGATAACTAATCTTTAAATAGTAAACCAATTGAGTCCTAAAGCGAGATTTTTGGTACAATACCATGACACGACTTTGAAAGATTCTTCTATATTAAATGAAGAGGGCTGAGCTTGCTGGTTGTGTAACTAAAGTTTTAATCATTTATTGGAAAATACTTTTGGGACTTTGACCACAGTGGAGATAAGTAAAATCATTCCCTAATTTAGCTGAGCATTTCAGGCAGCAAAGTTTCCAGGGTAACAGGGGCACAAGTAAAGATGTGAGGGGATCTAAAAGATGAAGTATGGTTTTGGGTGTGAAATCACAAGGAATATGATCTCAGATTCTTCCCTTTAACTGGCAGTCTTGATCTTTCCCCACAAAGCAGGAAGTGATGACCTCATCAGACCCATTCATATCGTAGGGTCATAATTCACTGCACACTCATACATAAACCCACTTCCTGTATCTGAGTCATCAGATTCTTTCGTATTGAGTTCCTACCTCTAGTTTGAGGTTGCACAAAGTATTGTCTTAAAATACAGAAAATGTTTCTCTACAGAGCATCCACCTTCCTGTATTTGTACATCCATTGATTCACTCACTCATTCAATAGTTACTGAGTCCCTACTATGTTCCAGTCACTGGGCTAGGTGCTGGAGATACAAAGATGAAGAAGACACAGTATCCTTATATAAAATATCTAGAATACACAAATATATAGAGGCCAAAGTTTATTAGTAGTTATCAGGGATGGGTGGGAGGAGGGAAGGGGAAATTATTGCTTAAAGAGTACTGAGTTTCTATTAAGGTTGATTAAAAGTGTTAGAAATAGATAGTGGTGATGGTTGTATAATATGAATGTAATTAATGTAACTAAAGTATGTATGTAAAAAAGGTTGAAATGGCAGACTTTTTCTTATATATATTCTTACCACAATAAAAAAAAATTGATGAAAAAAGACAGTCTCTGTTCTTCAACAGCTCATAGCATGTGGCAATGTCTCTGAACGTCTTATTACCCACTCCTATTAATTCATTTTTAGCATGTTCAGTCAATAATGGATAGTTACTATTTGTAAATTATTACTATTATTATAAATTATTACTATATTACTATTCTCTATCCTCAGGGCAAAATAAACCCTTAGGATAACGTTTATAGGTAGCAATAGTTGATGTAAATCTGTATTTAAGTGGTCTTAATCACTTTAAATCTTCGGTAATATCTAATTAGTTGCTACTGTTATTGTTTTTACCTATAATAGGGCTGATGGGGCAGTTCCACTCTGATTGGGCATGAAGCACAACCGCATGCAACACTGCTGCCGTGGAAGTCCCATGGAGATACCAGTCGGCTCTGGCTTTTCCCTGTCATTTGCTTGTGCTTATATTACAAGTGTCACCTACAGTCCAGGGATTCTTTGTACGAATCCATTCACCGCCCTTGTCTGTTTTGTGAAGACTAACTTCATTTTTTTTTTTTTAAAGTTAACATAATCTGCAATTCTTCTGAAAACCTGATGAACGTAACTACAACATTTCACAATATGCTGAATATGAACACACGAGTGAGAGCAAACCACATGTAATGGGGGACTAAGTGAAGGTGCCAGGACAGATTGGAAAAGCTCACTTTATTCCCTTAGATTTAAAATAAGTAAATATAAAGAGAAGATCTAACACCGCCTTCCTGTACCTTTCTGCGTAGGATTGCCCTGCACTCCATGCTGCAGAATACTGCTCTAGAGAGTGATGCTGGGAGCATGACACTGGGGATGCCTGCAATGTGCTACTGGAGCACAAAGGGCAGACAGCCTAATTTTGCTTGGAGTGGAAGACAGGTGGAGAAAGATAGGACAAGTGATGTAGAATGTGAGTCTTAAAGAATAATAAGGAGGTGCATCATATATAGGGAGGGAGAAGGCCTTAGAAGACATAGCTATTCAAGTCAGTGGGCACAAAAGCAGGATGTGTTTGGAGAAGTACAAGCAGGCATTTCTGTGTGGCTACAGGTTAGGGGTCAAGTGGCAGCCTTAGATATAGACAGAGAAATAAGGGATGAAAGGAAGATTGACATAAATCTGATGGCACCAAGAACACTGATGGCTTCAATTTAGAAAAGGGCAACCAAAATTAAATAAATGAGCTGATGAAACAGCAGATCACAGAGGCGGATAGATTTTTAAAGAGAAATCATTGAGGAACATGTCATATTAAAAGACACTGCTGTAGACCAGCTTTCTTGGGAACTAAATAAATGGTTCTAATCTTCAAGAATGTCACGGAGAGTAGAACAGTTCACTCATAAAAAGCCGTTCCTGTTACCACATACCTGTGGGATAGACAAATTGAATAGTTAAATAACAAATTGGATTTTAAAGGATGTGATGGCCATTTTACCTTTAATGGCCAAAGAGCTTGTTGAATTCCTATACCCTGATATTCCTCTTTGTAGAACTCTTACCATTTAATACCCATAAGGAACTCTGAGGACTGACCAGTGAGGTATGTCGGGTTTAAACAGATAAGGTTCACTGAAACTTATTCCACTTAAAATCACTGTCTACCAGTTTGTAGCTTATTTACAAAAGTAAACCTTAGATATTATATTTTAATGCATACATATATTCAAACACTACTCTTCTACTTCTGGAAAATTCAAACTTACACAGAAAGTTTTAACTATAGTTAAACTACAGTTAAAGCAAAGCAATAATTATCATTGAAAATAATTAGGAACTGAGTTGAGAATTCCAAATAGCATCTGAACCACAATAAAAGAGTAAAATTTTTTATAACTTGTTTCAAAATTAAAGAAAAGGGAAGAAAATAGAGCTATTCTGGTTTTGCCAAAAGGTTGGGAGAGAGAGGACTCCTGTCACAAGGAGGCTTGAGCAAATTCTAAAGGGGTTGGCACATCAAAAACACATGGGGATGTTTTGGGCAAAGCTGTCTAATAAATAACAGTCAGTTCTGAGGCTTTAACAAAAGATGCCAAATTCTTCTAACTCTTCTCACTCTTGCTTGCAGAAGGAAAAAAAAAAAAAAGGCGTGGGAACCCCACATTCCTCAGGGCTTCAGGGGCAAGGAGACAGAGAGAAAGATCCACAAAGACTTTGAGAGCAGGCTCCTGCTTCCATTCCCTTTCATGTGACTTATACCCTCAGTAGGGTAGGGCCCCCTCAAGAAAATTACAGATTTTACTTCACAGGTAGTAAAACTTGCTTACCTTGTTCTTACCACACCCTGAGAACTAAGAATTGTGTTTTTATTCACCCTGCTCCAACGACAAAACTCTGCTGTTTGTTCTCCCTCTAAAATGAGTTAGCTTATTATAAAAAATTCAAACAATACATAAAAAGTCCATCATAATCCTATCCTTTAGAGACAACCGTTTTGTGATTATTTCTTCAGCTTTGCTTTCTCTTCAATTATTCATTGGGTCTGTTCCTTACAGTGAACAAAAAATATTAATTTTTTAATATTATATTTTTCTTTTCAAAGGTTAGAAGGTGTTTGAAATCTATTCCAAGTAACATATGCTGCATTCTTATACCAAGCAATAATATGGCCTTACCTATTTGAGCAGACGGCTCTAGGCTAAAAGTAAAGGCCAAAGCTAGGCTAAGAAACTTAGTCTCCTGCCTTAGAGGCAGCCAGAAACCTGCCTGTGGCACGAGGGGCCCATCCAGGTTCCACAGTCACTCACCTCACCTGAGCAGTGGCCCATACTTCAGAATGGCTCCTTCCTCCTCCCTGCTGTCCCAGGAAAATTTCCATGATTCAGCTAGTTGTTTGAAGGATGTAATCTGATTAACTTCATGTTAATATATGAATGATGTAATCTGATTAACTTCATGTTAATATATGAATAGGGACCTTCCCAGGAGTACGTTTGCTAAAGCAAAATAATCTCTAAAGGCTAGAATTTCAGGCTGGGTGATAAAATAAATTGGAAGAATTTTGGTAGTATTTGGAGATAATTTTGATCAGATGGTCCATTCCCATTGAAACCTAAAATCACATTGAACAAACACAGAAATCTATTCCTACCTACTTGAGTTCTAGCATAATTCTATTCTCACTGCAACATTACACTGCAAAGGCAGTAGAGCCGAGCAGGAAAATCAAGGTTTTGGAATGATGCACATCAGGATTCAAACCCCACACTGCTGCTTACTAGAGGAACACCTTTGGCAAGTTGTTGCTGCCGCTGTTGTTGTTTTTTAACCTCTCAGACCTCTTTCCTCACCTATTAAACAGGGTTGCTGAGGGGATTAAAATAAAAAATAGCAGACATGAAGTGCCTGGCACACAATAAGAAGTCAAGAAGAGTAGTCATTGTTATTTACGACATTTCTTTTAGTCTTTATACAACTTTCTATAAACTGAGATTTTTCCCAGAATCTTCTGTTAAATCATAGTTGATGGAGTGGCTGAGGATGGTTCAACTACTGCTCTTTTCTTCTGTTATAGGTGGCCACTGGAGAACAATACATCTTACTACCCTATGTCAACACTCATTGAAATGGTTAGAATGTTGCAAATTCCCCTAAGGGAAACATCAAACTGGAATTCCCCAGGCCAATTTTAGTCCCCAGACAAAATTAGTTTAACCTTCACTTAAACTAACTTTCACTTGAACACTTCCTGTTTAGTTTTTTTCTTTTAGGTGCAAACAAAAATCAGGAAATACATTAAAATCCCTAATGCCATCATCTTTTTAATATTCATGTTTTAAAAAGCTCATTGTCTTATGACAACAACTGCTGGAGTAAGCAGCAGCTGTCCTTTTTAAATGGGACATATGATCTCCAACATGCCACAATCCCCACTGTGCCTTATAGCAACCCATCACTGAGGAAAAAATGTCAGTTGCTATCTATCATCCTGTAATCTTGCTAACTCTGGGCCTTCTCCACTAATTTTCACTTCTGATCTGGTTCTTGCAGGCATTTGACTTAGTGACATCTGCCCCAAGAATTAATTAAAATATTCCAGAATATGTAGCAGCCTGTTGTTGTTAGGTGCCTATGAGTTGGTTCTGACTCAGCGACCCTACGTACAACAGAAGGAAACACTGCCCAGTCCTGCGCCATCCTCACAATCGTTGCTGTGTTTGAGCCCATTGTCACAGCCACTGTGTCAATCCATCTCGTTGAGAAGCTTCCTCTTTTTCAATGATCCTTTACTTTACCAAGCATGATGTCCTTCTCCAGGGACTGGTCCCTCCTGATAACATGTCCAAAGTATGTAAGATGAAGTCTTGTCATCCTCGCTTCTAAGGAGCATTCTGGCTGTATGTAAAATGAAGTCTTCTCATCCTCACTTCTAAGGAGCATTCTGGCTATATGTAAGATGAAGTCTTGTCATCCTCGCTTCTAAGGAGCATTCTGGCTGTACTTCTTTTTGTGTGTGTGTGTGTTTTTGTGAAAGTTTACAGCTCAAGTTAATTTCTCATACAAAAATTTATATACATATTGTTTTGTGACCATTAGCTGCAATCCCCACAATGTGACAGCACACTCTGCCTTTCCGCCTCGGGTTCCCTGTGTCCATTAGACCAGTTCCTGTCCCTTCCTGCCTTCTCATCCTGCTTTTGGACAGGAGCTGCCCATTTGGTCTCTTATATCTGATTGAACTAAGTAGCACATTCCTCACGTGTATTATTTTTGTTTTATAGTCCTGTCTAATCTTTGTCTGAAGAGTAGGCTTCAGGAATGGTTTCAGTTCTGGGTTAACAGTGCATCTGGGGGCCATATTTTCGGGATGGCTGTACTTCTTCCAAGACAGATTTGTTCTTTCTTTTGGCAGTCCATGGTATATTTAATATTCTTCGCCAACACCACAACTCAAAGGCATCAGTTCTTCTTCAGTCTTCCTTATTCATTGTCCAGCTTTCGCACGCATACGAGGTGATTGAAAATTGTGTACGTAGCAGGATACCCAGTCTGAAATCAGACATATCTGGGTTTGAATAGATTGTCCTGATTACTAGTTTTATGACCTCAGGCAAGTTCTTAGCCTCTCAGAGCCTCAGTTTCTTCAGCTCTGCAAGAGAAATACTAATAGATTCACTTCACAGGGTTGTTGTGAGGTTTAAATAATACATGTGTAAAGAACTTCTCAGAGTACCTTGCGTCTAAAAAGTAACAATAAATGTTAACTACAAGGATGATGAAGACAACTACTACTACTATTATTGTTGCTGCTGCTACTACTACAATTGCTACTACTAGTAGTACCAACACAATTACTACTAGTATTAGTTGAAAAGGATAAATGCATTTATTGGCTTTCTTCATTCTCATTTCTGCCTTCTCAGGGTGGAAACTGAAATTCATTTGGAAAGCACTAGGGCACATGGAGCCTTTCGAAAGTAGGGAAGGGCAGTTTTATTTGCCGCTGAGCAGGGGCACAATGCTGTGGGATACAGAAAGAAATGAGAGAGCTCCACTCTCATAGGCAGCAGGACCACAGCAAGGCAGAGCCACTCTCAAGTCCAGGTGAAGAAGGCAAGAAAGAGTCTCAAAATCCCCATGAGAAATACGTCTCAGACAAGCCAACCGAGCAGAGAGAACTAGGGTAGAGAGAAGATAAGACCTCTAAAGATGAAGCCAGAAAATTGCAGAGGGGCAAGAGAGATACCTAAAGTCGGTACTGAGGCAGGGAAGACAAGCCTTTTTCTCTGGAAATGAGGTTTGGGCAGAACAAGGGCAAAGGAGAGAGCGAGAATGCAGGCAGAGTGACTGCAAAGATATGGAGTGCAAACTGTGGTCAGAGCAGACAAGCCCTGACCCCCTGGCTAGAGAACCAAAGAAAGGACTAAAAGAGAAAAAAAGTAAAATTCCACCATGAGAATTCTCCCACGTGGGACTACACACAATTGAAAATGACTTCTCTTTAGAGCTTCCCCAAATCGAAGAAAAACACCTGGACTATGCACCTCATGTGCTTAACGGCCCCAAGGTAGGACCTTTCTCATCAAAACGATAACTAACATCTATCTTTTACAGAGTACGTTCATATTTATCATCTGATCCCAGACCAGCCTTGCAAACTGTTATTTCACTATTTTACAGATGAAGAACCAAACGACTACTTCAATTGTTTAAAGGCACAAAGCTAGCAAATCGTGAAGCTTGCTAGAGTTTAATTCTTCTAAATCCAAATATTTGGCACTGTTCACGCACCATGTGAAGAAACTGCACTTTGTTGATCTATGGTTTCAAGGTTAGTTTATTCTTTATAATATTACTTATTTGCTTAAGAAATTATTGTGGCTTTCTGTTTTTGTTTTGTTTTTAATGCTAATCTGCCTTGGTTGAATACAAAAGAAAAAGATCAAGGAAAAGGTATGGCAAAGCCTGGACCAAGATAGTTAAAAGATCAGTTTTCCTGGTGGATCAGGCATGAGGTCACCAACAGTCCCACCTACACATCAGAGTAACCCAATTTCACCTCCACCACTCCAGCCCCCTAGACCACTGCAGTCGAATATTGTAAATATTGTGGTAACATATCCATAAAGGGTACATAGTAGCTTCATTCAAAATATCTTCATCCTCCCAGTGAATATATTAATAGCGGCTGCAGCAGTATATCAACAGGGAACTGCCAGATGGATTCAGAAGAGGACGTGGAATGAGAGCTATCACTGCTAATGTCAGGTGGATCCTGGCTGAAAGCAGAGAATACCAGAAAGATGTTTACCTGTTTTATTGACTATGCAAAGGCATTCGACTATGTGGACAGATTATGGGTAACATTGCTAAGAATGTGAATTCCAGAACAGTTAATTGTGCTCATGAGGAATCTGTACATAGACCAAGAGGCAGTCATTGGAAGAGAACAAGCGGATACTGCATGGTTTAAAGTCAGGAAAGCTGTGAGTCGGGGTTGTATCCTTTCACAATATCTATTCAATCTGTATGATGAGGAAATAATCAGAGAAGCTGGACTCTATGAAGAAGAACAGGACATCAAGATTGGAGGAAGACTCATTAACAACCTGCGTTATTCTGATGACACAACCTTGCTTGCTGAAAGTGAAGAGGATTTGAAGCACTTACTGATGAAGATCAAAGACTACAACCTTCAGTATGGATTACACCTCAACAAAAAGAAAACAAAAATCTTCACAACTGGACCAATAAGTAACATCATGGCAAATGGAGAAAAGACTGAAGTTGTCAAGGATTTCATTTTACTGGGATCCACAATCAACACCCATGGAAGCAGCAGTCAAGAAATCAAAAGATGCATTGCACTGGGCAAATCTGCTGCAAAAGACCTCTTTAAAGTGTTGAAAAGCAAAGATGTCATCTTGAAGACTAGGGTGCGCCTGATCCAAGCCATGGTGTTTTCAATCGCCTCCTATGCATGTGAAAGCTGGACAATGAATAAGGAAGACCGAAGAAGAATTGACAACTTCGAATTGTGGTGTTGGTGAAGAATATTGAATATACCACGGACTGCTAAAAGGACAAACAAATCTGTCTTGGAAGAAGTACAACCAGAATGCTCCTCAGAAGTAAGGATGGCCAGACTATGTCTCACATACTTTGGACATGTTATCAGGAGGGATCAGTCCCTGGAGAAGGACATTATGCTTGGTAAAGTAGAGGGTCATTGAAAAAGAGGAAGACCTTCAACGAGATGGATTGACACAGTGGCTGCAACAATGGGCTCAAGCATAACAAGAATTGTGGGGATGGCACAGGACCGGGCAGTGTTTCATTCTGTGGTACACAGGGTCTCTATGAGTAGGAACTGACTCGTCAGCACCTAACAACAACAACAACATTATTCTGGTGGGAATAGGATTACAGTTAATAAGAGGCTTTAAAAACTTGTAGGAAAATGTAACTCACCGGAATATTTTCTGCCAGGATTTAGAACTTGTCTACTTAGATGTTATAATTTTACCAAGGACTTTCCCAGTTAATACTGTGCTTTCAACACTGATTAGAAAGTAAATTGTACTATATCAAACTAGAGTAGTATCTTTTTTGTGGGTCATGTGATTTTGCTTTAAGACATTTTCCAGAGCTGAGAATAGAGTATGTCTCTAAGGTTCCCAGCCCAGTGAACTAAACAATTTGGCTTCTTCATTTTTAAATGGTCTTTTTTGAAATGAACAAATCTTAGTACTTCATCAAGCTAAGAAAAGAAACAAAAGGAACGAAACAGTATCCTAGGCCAGGAAAAAAGCTGAAATGGGTTTGAGGATGCAAAAATTGAAGTCACCTTTAAGGTTGCCAAGTTAAACTGAATCAAATGATTCTGTAGACACTGAAAAAACTCATTGTCTAAATTAAATTACAATAAAGAGGTTTATTAGAGGTTCAAGACAGTTCAACCAGGGATCTCCATAGCCCATGAAAATGGAATCACGAAGTCTGAGGTACAACAATTACAAAGATATTTTTATAGGGCTAAAATAAAGAATGGGGGTTTCAATATTCTGATTGGTTAACAGTGACTGAGGCAGTCAAAGGCAGGACAAAGCAAAACGTGATTTTTAACATTATCGGTTACATTAATACCTGTGGAATACATTGATTGGCTAAAAGATATAATTACAAATGTTTGTAGTCGTGTAGGGGGGGTCTCAGGAGCCCTGGTGGTGCAGTGATTAAGAGCTCAGGTTCCTAGCCAAAAAAGGTTGGCAGTTCGAATCCACCAGCCACTTCTTGGAAAACCTCTGGGGCAGTTCTACTCTGTCCTATAGAGTCACTATGAGTTGGAATTAACTCAATGGCAACAGGTTTGGTTTGGTTTCATTAGGGTGTCTCATGACTGTTACAAAACAATGGCATGATGATGGCATACAGCTACTGTCGGGAATAGGTTGTTAAACATTACTTTGCCCAAAGCATTAGATCTACTGGGGAGATCTAACATGAAGAGTTTGATAAGGTTTGGTAACAGACTCACAGTCTTAGCCTAAGCACAAAGCCTTAATAACAGGGTTGGTTTCTAAGCAATGGGATTTGAATCTGTATAAAAGGCTACAATCAGCCTTAGCATTAGTTCAGCCATTTTACTTTTAGGTCAGACGCTTCTTTTGATTTTATATCCCATACCATTCCCTCCTCTTGATTAGGGATTTCAAAGAACATCCTTTGACACACTTACAGGCATACACTGTTCTGCATGGGTTTGTCAATATGCTGCTTCCAAGTGGCAGCTTAATCTTTGTAGTATATGCCTTTCTTGTTTTTTGTGTTAGGGCCTTTTTCCTCACAGTCAGGGACCACTGGTACCTTGGTTGCCAGGCAGCTCTGGTAAATCCACCATGCTATGGCTGAGTAGCCATCTTCAGTGATCTCATACAGGGAATGGATAGCATATGGCCACATTAGAGGAACAACCTAACTTACTTTCAAATGACTAATCTAAGTTATGAGGTTTCCCTAATTTGGGGTTCCCGAGTGCATCGTTGATATACATAATTCTCTGAGCATGAGATGATATGGAATTATCAATTACTATGGAAGATGTCCTCTACGTGTCTGTCAGTTTGTCTTACTGTGGGGGCTTGCATGTTGCTGTGATGCTGGAAGATATGCCACCAGTGTTCAGACACCAGCAGGGTCACCCATGACAGATTTCAGCTGAGCTTCCAGACTAAGACTAAGAAGAGGGACCTGGCAGTCTACTTCTGAAAAGAATTAGACCATGAAAACCTTAAGAACAGTAGCAGAACACTTTCTGATATAGTGCCAGAAGATGAGTCCCCCAGCTTGGAAGGCACTCAAAATACAACTGGGGAAGAGCAGCCTCCTCAAAGTAGAGTCAACCTTAATGACGTGGATGGAGTCAAACTTTCAGGACCTTGATGTGGCACAACTAAAAATGAGACAAAACAGCTGCAAACATCCATTAATAATCGGAACTTGGGAAGTATGAAGTATGAATCTAGGAGAATTGGAAATTGTCAAAAAAGAAATGGAACACATAAACATCGATATCCTACGCATTAATGAGCTGAAATGGACTGACTGATATTGGCCATTTTGAATTGGGCAATCATATGGTCTACTATGCTGCGAATGACAACTTGAAAATGAATAGAGTTGCATTCATCGTCAAAAAGAACATTTCAAGATCTATCCTGAAGTACAACGCTGTCAGCGATAGGATAATATCCATATGCCTACAAGGGAGACCAGTTAATACGACTATTACTCAAATTTACGCGCCAACCACTAAGGCCAAACATGAAGAAATTGAAGATTTTTACCAGCTTCTGCAGTCTGAAATTGACCAAACATGCAATCAGGACGCACTGATAATTACTCATGATTGCAATGTGGAAGTTGGAAACAAAGGAGGATCAGTAGTTGGAAAATATGGCCTTGGTGATAGAAATGATGCCAGAGATCGCATGATGGAATTTTGGAAGACCAATGACTTCTTCACTGCAAACACCTTTTTTCACCAACATAAACGGCGACTATACACATGCACCTCACCAGATGAATACACAGGAATCAAATAGACTACATCTGTGGAAAGAGATGATGGAAAAGCTCAATATCATCAGTCAGAACAAGGCCAGGGGCTGACTGTGGAACAGACCATCAATTGCTCATATGCAAGTTCAAGTTGAAATTGAAGAAAATTAGAACAAGTCCACGAGAGCCAAAGTATAACCTGGAGTATATCCCACCTGAATTTATAGAACATCTCAAGAATAGATTTGACGTGTTGAACATTAATGACTGTAGACCAGATGAGTTGTGGAAACACATCATATATGAAGAAAGCAAGAGGACATTAAAAAGACAGGAAAGAAAGAAAAGGCCTAAATGGATGTCAGAAGAGACTCTGAAACTTGTTCTTGAACTTTGAGTAGCTAAAGAAAAAGGAAGAAATGATGAAGTAAAAGAACTGAACAGAAGATTTAAAAGGGCGGCTTGAGAAGACAAAGTAAAGTATTATAATGACACGTGCAAAGAGCTGGAGATAGAAAAACAAAAGCGAAGAACATGCTCGGCATTTCTCAAGCGGAAAGAACTGAAGAAAAAATTCAAGCCTCAAGTTACAATAGTGAAGGATTCTATGGGGAAAATACTAAATGACGCAGGAAGTATCAAAAGAAGATGGAAGGAATACACAGAGTCATTATACCTAAAAGAATTGGTCGACGTTCAACCATTTCAAGAGATAGCATACGATCAGGAAGGAAGACGGAAAGAAGGAAGGAAGAAGTCCTAGCTGCACTGAAGGCACTGGCGAAAAACAAGGTCCCAGGAATTGACAGAATATAAATTGAGATGTTTCAACAAATGGATGCAGTGCTGGAAGTGCTCATTTGTCTATGCCAAGAAATTTGGAAGACAGCTACCTGGCCAAGCGACTGGAAGAGATCCAAATTTATGCTCATTCCAAAGAAGGTGATTCAACCAAATGCAAAAATTACCGAACAATATCATTAATATCACACGCAAGTAAAATTTTGCTGAAGATCATTCAAAAGCGGTTGCAGCAGTACATCAACAGGCAACTGCCAGAAATTCAAGCCAGATTCAGAAGAGGACATGGAACCAGGGATATTATTGCTGATATCAGATGGATCCTGGCTGAAAGCATAGAATACCAGAAAGATGTTTACCTGTGTTTTACTGACTATGCAAAGGCATTTGACAGTGTGGATCTTAACAAATTATGGATAACATTGCAAAGAATGGGAATTCCAGAACACTTAATTGTGCGCATGAGGAACCTGTATATAGACCAAGAGGCAGTTGTTCAAACAGAACAAGAGGATACTGCATGGTTTAAAGTCAGGAAAGGTGTGTGTCAGTGTTGTATCCTTTCACCATACCTATTCAATCTGTATGCTTAGGAAATAATCAGAGAAGCTGGACTATATGAAGAAGAACAGGGCATCAGGATTGGAGGAAGACTCATTAACAACCTGCGTTATTCTGATGATACAACCTTGCTTGCTGAAAGTAAACAGGTCTTGAGGCACTTACTGATGAAGACAAAGACCACAGCCTTCAGTATGGATTATACCTCCACATAAAGAAAATAAAAATCCTTACAACTGGACCAATAAGCAACATCATGATAAACGGAGAAAAGATTGAAGTTGTCAAGGTTTTCTTTTTACTTGGATCCACAATCAACACCCATGGAAGCAGCAGTCAAGATATTAAAAGACGCACTGCACTGGGCAAATCTGCTGCAAAAGACCTCTTTAAAGTGTTGAAAACCAAAGATGTCACCTTGAACACTAAGGCGCACCTGACCCAAGCCATGGTATTTTTAATCGCATCATACACATGCAAAAGCTGGACAATGGATAAGGAAGACAGAAGAAGAATTGATGCCTTTGAACTGTGGTGTTGGCAAAGAATATTGAATATACCATGGACTGCTAAAAGAATGAACAAATTTGTCTTGGAAGAAATACAACCAGAAGGCTCCTTAGAAGCAAGGATGGCAAGACTATGTTTTACATACTTTGGACATGTTATCAGGAAGTATTAGTCCCTGTAGAAAGACATCATGCTTGGTAAAGCACAGGGTCATCAAAAAAGAGAAAGACCCTCAGTAAGATGGATTGACACAGTGGCTGCAACAATGGGCTTAAGCATAACAACGATTGTGAGGATGGCACAGGACGGGGAAGTGTTTCATTCTGTAGTACATAGGGTCGCTATGAGTCGGAACCGACTTGATGGCATCTAACAACATGGTAGATGCACATCTTTTAATTCCAATAATAAGGATGATTGTTAATATAATTTACTCAGTTTGCAACACAGACCACAACCAAGAACTTGCACTACTAGGTAGCCAACTGAAAATATTAAAAAAGGATGGTAAAATCATAGGTGGTATAGAATGCAACCAAACAGCTTTTTGATGAATCTTAGCAATATGCTATTCAACTTTTCTAGTGGTGTTAATCCAAGAGCAGCAGGAGGTGTTAATCATGGCACAAGCCCCTTCTTGCTGGGCTAAAAGGAAATCCAGGACTATTCTATTGTCCAATAGTACTTTTTACCAAGAATTCTAAAGATTTTTGTTGTGAGGTTGTCATGGATTGAGTTGTGTCCCCCAAAAATATCTGTCAGCTTGGTTGGGTCATGATTCCCAGTGTTGTATAATTGTGTAATCTTGTGTGATTTCCTTATGTGTTGTAAATTCTATCACTGTGATGAGATTATATGTGATCTCCTTATGTGCTGTAAATTCTATCACTGTGATGAGGTTATACTGATGAGGTTGACAAGATTAGTGTCTTAATGCTATCTCCTTTGAGATATAAAAGAGAGAAGCGAGCAGAGACACATGGGAACCTCACACCACCAAGAAAGCAGTGCTGGGAGCAGAGCACATCCTTTGGACCTGAGGTTCCTGTGCAGAGAAGCTCCCAGACCACGGGAAGACTGATGCATCACAAGGACATTCCTCCAAAGCTGACAGAGGGAGAAAGCCTTCTCCTGGAACTGACACTCTGAATTTGGACTTGTAGCCTACAGGACTATGAGACAATAAACTTATCTTTGTTAAAACCATCCACTTGTGGTATTTCTGTTATAGCAGCACTAGATGACTAAGACAGAGGCCATTCCATTGGCTACATTATTAGATAGACTGCACATTGACTGTTTTAATTGCATAGTCCCAAACCATGGCACAGTAGCACATAAGAAGACCATCTCCATCCTGGGTAATCAGTTATGGGACTCCCTAGTAGCTCCAAATTCCTTAATGGATTTTAACATCACTTGTCTACTGAATAGTGTTTGTATGGGTGTGAATGCTTAGAGGAACACCTAAGGTTCTTAAAGTACACTGGCCCCTTATACTCCAACTGTTTAGGCAAAGAAGAGCCTAAGCATGTGGGCTGTTCTCTGGGTAGGGCTCTTTTGTGGAGCTGTAGTTGGAACCTCTACAAAGGAAAATATACCCATAGGGTGCACAAATTTTACCATGTTTTAAAGTATTCAGGGCAGGAATAGTAAGGTTAACACGTGATAATCAAGCTTTATAAAAAACAAAATTATTACATATGGATAATATACCTAAGTTTAATTCCTGTTTCCAATATTTCTGTAGGTAGGCATTATTCCATAAATGAACAGCTTCATTTAATTTCCTTATACAGTCATCTAACTACAAATTGTAAAATCTAGGGAGAACAGGGTGTTTCATTTTAAAAAATCTTGTTTACAGTTACCTGTACGATAAATCTGTTTAGCAATGGAGCAATTCTGTTCTTCTGTTTTCACTTGAGTTAAAGCATGAGATTCTGGGATGATGGAATAACTCAGGAGGATGCTATAACTTAACTCGTATGGCTCGCTTAAAGGTTAGGCTGTCATTAAGGGTTAGAAGGGGAACTAAGTGATAAGCTAAAACAGGGGTAGCTAAAGGGTCCTAGTTTTCTCACACTGATCGAGGGAAGGAATGATAAATCCAACAATCAGTCAAATTCTCTATACTAGCTACTGACTGGGCTAATTTAACAAAAGCATTTTCCTCCCAAGCAATAGACAATAATGATAGAAAACATGATCAAAACAAATACACAAAGGAATAATATCACAAACATCCAGCAAATATGATTACTCTTATTATTACTAGACTGAGTCCAAAAATTTCCAAAGATTCCATAGATAGTAGCTCAAACTTAAGATACAGGCCTGGTCTGGGATCTTGGGAAAGTAAATTGTCTCCTCAGATGTTGTCTGCTTCTCATCCCAGGATTGTTTAAACTTTGAGTCCTTCAGCAGGTTGAACTGTCCAAACAGGTGGCAGCCTTCTTCAATTGGAAGAGATGGATCTAAGTTTTAACTCCTTAGCGAGAATCTTTTAATGGATGCCTTTTCCAATAGACATAATACCAGGTAAAATGGAAGGCGATTTGGAATTATTTGACTTCTGAGAGTCATAGGCATTCTTTATTAAGGAGGCACGCTCTTTAGAATATTGGACTAAGGTCTGACAATACTTTAATAGGCTGGTCTAAATCAAATTAGCGTTGGCCAGAGCTGACTACTAAGATAAAGTATTCATCAATACAACAGGAAAGATTTGGACCGAGGATAAATTCGAGGAAGAAGAAAGTTTAGCAAGCTGGTTCTTGATGCTTTTATTTGTCCTTTCCACCAAAACAATGGCATTGACGATGGCATGACAGCTACCATCAGAAACAGGTTGTTAAACACTACATTCATGCTGATGTCTTTTTACTTTTTCCTGGGGAGATCTAACACAAAGAGTTTGATAAGGTTTGGTTACAGATTCATAGTCTTCTTCAGCAACAGAGTTTGAATCTGCATAAAAGTTTACATTACACCTTAGTATTAGTTCAACCATTTTACTTTTAGGTCAGATGCCTCTTTTGATTTTATATCCCATATCAATTCACATTTTGTTTAATCAAACAAAACTCACCACAAATCTTTTTTACCCCTTGACCTAAAGCCTGCATTTCAAAGTTTCACAAACAAAATGCCTATCAATCCCATAATATAGAATAGACTCAGGGGAGATGTTGTTTTATAAGACAGAGATTTAAGAATTCAATTAGTAAGCTTATAAGACTGAGGCTTTAAAACGAGATGCGTGAGTATACACACACATACACACACACACACACACACCATTCATATACCCTCTCTCCATAGGCATAAAGATACTTATCATTTAAATCACTGAGGAAAAGTACACACAACACATATAAAATATCTATTACATCACCCATTAAAGTGTGTATTTTTAGAGCTACTGACCTTTACGTGAACTAAACAATAAAGCTGTTCACAAACCTGACAGAAAGCAGCTTTTGCAAAGTGAAACAGTGAGCTGCTGTCCCTAATGCACCCATTAAACTGAACAATTAAAATTGCATTTAGTACAAAATTTACAAAGCCATTGTAACATACCACTGCCAAGATTATTGGTTCCTGTCTTAAAAAAAAAAAAAAATCATTGTTTTGCCTTGGCATTTATTTAAAAAACAAAATAAAAAGGAATTAATTTATTTATTTAGCCAACAAATGGACTGAATAAATTAAAAGATGATCAAAAGAAACTCAATGGTCCCTAGATCCTCAAACTGCTGCCAAACTAACTTGCATACCAGAGGCCATGGCCTGGTCCTAATAACACAACAAATGCACAAACACTTATTGTGTGGATCCAATAGGACTGAATTCAAGTCCCAGTTCCTCAGTTACTAGCTGCATGACTTTGGGTGAATTACTTAACCTTAGCTTCAATTTCCATATTTGTACTCTAAGGATTATAATACTAGTTGCCTCATTGAGGAGTTATGCTATATGGAATCATATATATACAACGGGTTTTATCACAGTGTCTGGTACCCAGTAAATGCCCAATAAAGGTTAGCCATTATTAGCTATTATTATTCAGAAATCTCACAGGTAGAGTGACCACATGATTTTTTATCCAACCCAGGACACTTCTGAGGTTGAAAGGAGGCTCTGTTAGTGATTATGGCAGCAGAGACAGCCTTCCCTGCTATAAAACAAGAACATGAAACAGAACATCATATTAGACAACTATGATGCCTGGCACCCCTGAAGAAAAATATTAGCAGTGAGAAGAGAGGACTCAAGTAAACTGAAAACTTCAGTTTTGTAATCAGTTGATGATATGACCATAGCATAGATAATTGCTAGTATCAAACTTTTTTCAGTATTCTAAATTTAAACAAGTCAAACGCTTGGAACAGCATCACCACATTATTCAATGTTTTGAAATATGAGCTTTAAAATTTGCTTTTATCATAAGACATTCTTAACCATTTGTCTTAGTCATCTAGTACTGCTATAACAGAAATACCACAAATGGATGGCTTTAACAAAGAGAAGTTGAATCTCTCACAGTCCTGGAGGCTAGAAGTTCAAATTCACGGTGCCAGCTCCAGGGGAAGGCTTTCTCTCTCTGTCTGCTCTGGAGGAAGGTCCTTGTGAAGCATGTCGTCCCTTGGTCTGGGAGCATCTCAGTGCAGGAACCTTAGGTCCAAAGGATGTGCTGTGTTCCCGGCACTGCTTTCTTGATGGTATGAGGTCCCCATGTCTCTCTGCTCGCGTCTCTCTTTTGTATCTCAGAAGAGATTAGCTGAAGACGCTATTTAATCTTGTAGATCTCATCAATATAACTGCCATTAATCCATCTTGTTACATCATATTGACAGAATATACAACACATAGGGAAGTCGTATCAAATGACAAAAGGTAGACAATTATACAATACTGGGAATCATGACCTAACCAAGTTGACAGATATTTTGGGGGGACATAATTCAGTCCATGACACCGTTCCTTAGAGTGGTACACACTTTCCCATGTGATCTTTTACTATGGCTTTTACACTAGAAATTAGGGTAATTTTAAAATTATGAAAAAGTAGCATAGTGGTTATCTGTGTCACCATATCAGGAAGGCAATAACCTGGATAGTGCACTGGAATATTCCAGTTCCAAGAGAGGACAAGGCTCCCTTCCTCATCTTTTTGGCATCTTTAAATCAAACACTTTGCTTCCAGAAATTCATCAATCCATTCTGAAAACTCATGAGGCTGTAATCATTTAATGTTTACCTAAAATTATCATGTCAATTTTGATAACTTCCTGAAGATCTTGTGAACTTGTATGTAGATGACCTAATTAATGCTATTTGCAAAGAAGAAGTCAGTCACCAAGTGGCAATGAGTCAGCATCAAGAATAAAGTGGCATTATGTGGAAAATTTTAAAGTTTTGTCTGTTTTTGAAAGAAAATAAGAATATATATTTGTATTTTCTTCCATTTTCAGGAAGAAACAGAAAGGATAAACAGAAACTACCAAAAATTGCTATATATGGAACTAGGAGGAATAGTAAGAACAAGGATGGCGTGGTCATGAGCGTTTTCATTGCATACTTTTTTGGAATCATTTTCATTTTTGAGCTACATCAAGTATTACATATTCAAAAAATGTTGAAAGAATTTTGAAATCGCCTATTTTAAAAAGGTAAAAAACCCTACAAAGACTATCTTGAACCTACAAACTATAAAACACAATTTAAACACAGATGTGGTGTGATGGATCACTTTTATATGGCCTTTCTCACCATGGTCTTGTAAATCCCACCAAATGACTGGGTGAGACTATGCAAATAAGGTGCTTGTGACCCACCAAGGGGATTGGAAAGCTTGCTAATAATGTCAATAAGGTGCGTGGCACCCTTGTAGGGGTGGGGCCATGCAAATAAGGTGTATGGAACCCTAACGAGGGGATTAGTCACTTTTGCCATCCCACTAGGCTTAAAACGAGCCATCCCAGAGGTAGAAAGCAGGACCTCACTAACACCAAGAAGAAGACATGGGTGCGGAGCATGTCCTTTGACCCAGGGTCCCTGTGCCGAGAACTTCCTAGACCCAGGAGACAGAGAGAGAGAGCTGTAACACCAGAGACAGCGCAAGACAGTGAGAAGCAGCAGCAGAGAAATGGTGGCAGCAGAACCAGGAGACTGGCGTGAGGTGGCACAGTGGGCTTTCTGGCCCACGGAGCAAGGTGGTTATACTGGATGTGCCAACCCACAGAGCAAGAGAGCCGAGAGCATTCCGGCAGAAGGCTTCATGGTAGAGTGGGGTGCCTCCAGGTACTTGTTGGTAGCTAGGCTTGCCCACTCACATAACGAGAGAGCTGAGCACCTTTGGGCAAGAGCCTTCCTGGCAGAGTAGGGTGTCCCTGGGCACTTACTGGTGGAGCTAAAGAGCTTTGTAACACTTGCCCAAGCAGGACAGAGGCTAGGCCAAGGAGCCAAGGGGCTGATGGCCAGAGAGAGGCCCGCCTGCAGGCATGGCTGAGAAGAGGCTATCCTGATCAAAGAACTGTATCCTGAGTCACTCCTGATCCCGAATTGTAACCTGTTACTTCCCTAATAATCCCCATAACTGTGAATATGGTCTGTGAGTTCTGTGTAGCCATTGCAATGAATTATCAAACCCAGCAGAGAAGTAGAGAGTGCCGTGGGAGGGACGGCTAGTGTTAGAATTGGTAAAAAAACTTGGAGAGAGGAGATATGTCTGACCTCTGCCTTACAGCAATCAGCCTCAGGCTGCTGATGCTGATAATGATTCTCTTTTCCCTTTATTAGTGACAATATCTGATGTTCAATATGTCTAAATGAAGGAAATGGACCAGCCTTAATTAAGGACAATTCAAACTGATACAAATAAAGACATAGGCACAACTCATATTTGATCAGCAATATCTTGATATCTAGATTGCTGTTGAATTTACAAAAAGAGACAGAAGCAGAGCAAAAAGCAGAAGAAAATAGTAGAAATATGTGCAAAATATTTTCAACTTAAACATTCACATGAACAAAATGTGTTAAATATTCAGTTAATTAGCATTTAACATTAAAGAACAGTTCAGTGAGATTGAATCATGGTTTTAAAATTCCCCAGACAAGCTAATGAGTTATCTTATTTACATATTTTATATTTTGTTATAGTAGACACAATAGGAATTATTTATATTAACTGCGTTTATTAGATAGTGTATTTACTGGATATTGCAAAATTTTAAAGTAATTCATTTAGAAGAATGGCTAGGATTTATGTATATATGAATCAAATATATATACATATATGAATATGGTGACTTCTGGAATTATTTCTATGAATATTTGTAAAGAACACAAAAATCATAAGCAGCTTATGGATGTGAGAGCAATTTGGCCAAAACGTCTGCCTCCTTAGTGATTGCCAGGTGGTTCCATGTGATCTGGATGGCTGGACCAGTATCTCTTTCCTCTTTGACCTCACCATTTACATCCCTTCCACACTTGCCTGCTGTGTCACCTTCTGTGAAATGGTAGGAATAATAGTACTTGTCTCACTTCAGGGGGTGATAATGCAAATAAAGATCAGCCCAAGGCTGGTCCCTATGAAGTGGAGGTCAGACATACCCCTACTCTCAAATCTTTTACCAATTCTGACACCAGTCGTCCCTCCCACAGCACTCTCTACTTCTCTTTTGCGTTCGCAAATCCATTGCAATGGCCACACAGAACTCACAGACCATACTTAGAGTTAAGCGGTTTATTAAAGAACAGGGTACATCTTGTGATCAGGATCAACAGGCTACAAGTTGGGATCAGGATCAGAAACCATGTAGACAGTTTCCCTTCTTCAGTGCAGGATAACCCTCGCAGCTCCTCTCGGCTGTGCAGGCCTCTTCTTGACCCACAAGGACAGGCTCCTTATTGCCCCCCGAAGACAGGCTCCTCATGGCTCCCTCAGGACAAGCTCCTCTTGACCTTGCTGTCTGTCACCACTGACGCTGTCACTGGGCCCCTTCTGGGCCTCTTGCTCTCTTCAGTGTTATAGCCTTTGACCCATGTTACAGCTCTTTTAGGAGGTTCCTTGCCTCCTCATTTCTCTCTGCTTCTTCTCTCTCTTCCGTCTGCTTCTGCCTGCTTACCTGTCTAAAAAACCTCGGTGGGGTTGGCTGCATATATCCACAAACTTCTCATCAATTTCAAGGCATGGCCCTCCCACCAGGGCCACGAACTGACGGCCACTCTCTAGGTAAACCAGAGATACTTCATTTGCATAGTCTATTGACCAGTCCTTTCAAGGTGCATACCAATCACAGGGCAGGCTGTAGCCCAGGGCCAGACAAAAAGTATTAAACCTCAAATTGTTTACTGCATACCTAGGAAATGTCAATTAACCTGGACAAAAGTAACAAAGCCTCTGGTGTAGAAAACTAGGGCAAAGGTAATTCCTCAGGGTATAGGGGAAAAAATCTCTCAAGTTGTTTTTTCAAAGAACCGAGGCAAAAGACCACATAAAGGAATTCGTTTCACGCCTTCCTACCCAGATTCACATTTGACTTGAAGAGTCTGAATCCTAGAAACAAATCACAGTATTGTAGAAGCTGTGGCTTGTCAGAGACTTGAAAGTCCTGACACAGATCAGGAGGCTCTCCCCATTTTTTCTACTGCTCAAAGCCTAAGCAGAAATTCAATTATTTGTAACAGGGCTAAAACATAACGTTAGGCAGGAAGTTCACTGCACAAGGGGGCCTGGCAGAGGGGCAAAATGAGGGCTGAAATCCCGATATGCTCTGATAGCTAGGCCATATGCCCTAGTGTGGGCCTACATCTGCCGATTTCTAATTCACACGAAAGTGTGGTGTGGATGAGTGTGAGCTCTGAGCCATAACTTGACATACAGATGAGAGTGGCCCTTCCTGATACTCTTCTTCTTACTGTGGGGTATAAAATAATATACACTTCCAGGAAGTCATTTTAAAGTACTTACCCTTGAGGTTACATCCAGGTAGGCATATTACATTTCCACAGTGTGATTAATGAGCCCAGTTTTATTTAGATTAATAACAATTGCGGCTTCTTTCCTGAACTTTTCCTTCTCTCTTTCTCTCTCGTGTCTCTTTCTCTCCCTATCCTCTGTCCTTTTCTCTCCTCCCCACTGCATCTTTCTATTTCTCCTCTACCCATGAACTAGCCCCATTCCTAAGACCTTGAAGAAACCAATGTTGTTTCTGCCTGGATGTTTCATACAACCCTCAAATTCAGGTTGAAATGGTTTTCTCTGTGGCCATCTGCCACCCAAGCTGTTTGCATCCCTCCCTGAAATCTCATTTCTAAAACTGGGGAGTGATCAAGAGACTATGCTGCCAAATTCCTCTGAATTCAACCCTTTGACTCCATTTTGCCCTAGGTTTTTCATTCCTGACTTCTGGTCATCTCATCTCCTTCCTTGAGGCATCTTTCTTGGACCACATTCCTATCAGGAGTCACCCTGTCTCAAGGTATCTGTCTCTCTACTATTCGACTAACAAACTGTCCACTTCCTGCTCTTTCTATAACTAAACCCAAATCAAACCAAACCCATTGTCATCAAGTCCATTACTACTCATAACAACCCTATAACTAGCATCCCCCAAATCCTCAGTTGTGTCAAAATACACGAGATTTTTTTGAAAGGACATATTAAGCAAAACAAGTACAATGACAACACACGATTTTTTTAACTGGAGAGAGAAAGAGATGCACACAGTCAGGGCACTAAAAGAGTTATTAAATTTTGGCAGTATGGATCTGATGGGTAAAAAAAAACAGTTAAGAGTAAATAGAACTATCTAGACATAGAGCAAAATGAAAAATAAAGTGAGTTGCAACTGTAGAACAGATATGAAACTGTAGTCCATGGCTGGAGTCCATTGTTAAATGTCAGGGTTTGTAGAATAGAAACCTTGCAATTATATGCAAAAAATTTTTGTGTTAATTTTCCTGTGGAGAGATTACACAGATTTCATCAACTTCTCAGAGGGAATCTGTGACCCAAATAAGGTTAAGATATAGAAGGGGAGTAAGTGACTGAAACCCTAAGTAATTGATAAAATTATTTAATATTTAGCCTATTTTAAGTAAAAATTTCCAATTCTATATATGAGTATTAAAATGGTCTCATCATTCATGGCAATATAGCATGGGTCCAGATTAAATTTTTTAAATCACTTCATATGTGACCAGGAAAATGTGAAGGGATTCTTTAAAGCCATATTCCCTAAACTTCTCTGATGAAATGAATCACTTGGAGTGCTTTTTTTTTTTTTAAATAAGGTTCCTAGGCCCTACCGCACAAGTCTTGAATCAGAATTTAGAGGGAAGAAGGCCAGGAGTTTTTTTTAAGTGTCTCAGGTGATTCTTATCAACAGGAAGCACTTTATAAAAAATTTCCAAAGTTGTTGTTAATTGAAGTGATGTCCTTGTTTGTCACCCAAAAATGGATGGACTAGTCACAGGGCAACATTTGTAGTAACTGTTAAATGGGAGGCTATTTTGTCCTGTAAGCCTTCATCTTAAGTGAGAATAACAGCACAATTAGAAGAGCGTAGTCAATGTCACTTAAATGTGTATGTAAAAATTTTTGAAATGGTGTATCTTCGGCTATGTGTATTTTCACCAAAAAAAAAAAAAAGTTGAGAATTTAGAGGGTTAAAATGTTGTGGGGTTGTTAACCAATGTCATAAAAGCATGTGTGCTACTGTTACATGAGAAACTATTTGTTCTGTAAGCCTTCACCTGAAGTACAATAAAATATTAAAAAAAAAAAAAAATGGATGGACTAACAAAAGGAAAAGAAGGAACATATGTTATAATTTTAGCCAGGATATCATATCATCTATTTAAAGTTCAAATTTTTTTTCTTTGTGAAATTTTGAATAATACAAATGATTAATAAATTATAATTCTTAGAACATTTTTAACTTTATAGCAGTATAAGAAGTATTAAAGCTAACCAGATGCAAAGATTTTTCTACCCTAACAATTTTTCCAAACCAGGTACTACAATATACTTACTGAAAATATTTGGAGAGCTTCATGTGTTTGAACCTAGGAATCTGATGAATTATCATGCCTAAAGTATTAAAAAATTAAAGGAATCTTAGCATAAAAAACAAAATGCTGAAAGCAGCAGCAGGAGATCAAGGAGTCTCTCTCAAACATATTATTCCATTACAGTGATAGTTTTTCACAAAAGGAATGTTTTTCTGCTGTATTACAAATCGCCCCAGGAAGAATACTTATAATGGTCACTTTAATGGGCTAGCCCAGCTAGTTACAGTGCCACTTTAATAAAAACATACTGGGAGGAAATTTCTTTTTAATTTAAGACATTTAATTTTTAGAAGTAATTTAAGAAAAAGCGATAATCAATTCAATTCCACAAATATTTGTTTAGCATCTTCTATAAGCCTGGCTCTGCGTTAGCCACTAAGGATAAAAACTAAAAACAAAAAAACAAATCATTGCCATCAAGTCAATTCCAACTCATGGTGACCCCATGCGTTACACAATAGAACTGCTCCATAGGGTTTTCGTGATTGTAATCGCTATGGAAGCACATCGCTAGGCCTTTCTTCTGCGACACTGCTGGGTGGGTTCGAACTGCCAACCTTTACGTTTTCAGTCAAGTGCACACTATGACACCTAGGGACCTTTGCCACTAAGTATAAGGTGATGAGTAAGGCACAATTCCTACCCTCAAAGGAGATACCCTACTCTAGATACCTTTATTTTTCTCCTGGGTTTTTTGTTGTTGTTGTTGTTACAACACGTAAAATAAAGAGCATAGCTCCAATAAAACTTTATTTACGTAAACAGATGGCTGACCAGATTGGACGCTGCAGGCTGTAGTTTGCTAACCACTAGACTAAACAATTTATGAGTGCTTATTTAAACTTTGAAATTTTTATCGTATCTGTTTACTAAAAAATGAATGGATCAGGAATACCGAAAACCAGGTAGTCTAAGAAGATAAGGGATAATAAAAGAATTGCAGAAAAATAGACTGAGAGAAATCAATAAAGTTGTCAAGGGAGGAGAGGTAGCATCAGCCAAACAAAAAGTAATTCATCAAGAAAGGCCAAGCTCTACAGAGCAAGTTAAAAAAGGTTTAAAACAATTGTGTAAAAATAAAGTAATAATAGTAATAATGTTATGCTATGGAATAATCCACTTGAGTGCAAAATCACCTTTACAGCTCTAACTTTCTTAAAAAAACAGATGTGCTAAAGAACTGGGCATAAATTGAATAATGTTTTTAAATGTTTAATTATACAAGTAATATACAATAATTTTTAAAAATTAGAAATACAAATATGCACAATAATTAATTAATACCACCTCATATCCTTCCAACACAGAGATATTACTTATTATTCAATTTTTTTCAAATGTATTAGAAGAGCTCACTCTTAAGAGGATCCTTCAGCAGCTTTAAGGATCAGAGCATCATCTACTCAGACTTGCTAAATTCATGTTTTGGAATGCTAAATTTGCTCAGGTGGGGCACACTCAGTGTCCAAGCCCTCAACAGCCCATCACCCTGGGAATAATACCTGCCAGACAATGTGTGAGGTGCTTTCTTGGGATCACCTCACTGAATTTTCCCCACAATCCCAAGAGGCAAACACTCTTATAACTATGTCCGTGTTAGAAATGAGAAATCTGAGGGATGGAGAGGTGAAGTATTTACCGAAGGTCAAGCAGCTAATCAGTGGCAGAATTACAATATGAACCCAGGGATTCTGTTCCATCATCTATGCTCTGAATCTCTAGTGCTTCCCCTAAGGAAAAATATATACCTTCGTGTAACCCTGCAGCCAGTATTTTGACACTCCCTCTTTCTTTATAATAAGTATGAATGTCTCTGCCACACATAAAGAAATAATGGAAACAGTGCCACAATTTACAACGGGCTGGTGAGTAACTCCTGTTCATTGACTTATGGTTATAAACTTGAATCTGTCGTTTCGTTTCTGAGGGCCACATTTAACCATTTAGGCATCTGTGACCAATCAATGATTCTGAGCCTTTTTTGGAACCCAAACGCTTTGCAAAATATGACAAAAGCTACAGATACTTTTCTCAACAGAATGCAAACAAACACCATGTGGTGGCCCTGGAAGTGTGCCACTCTAATCTCCTTCAAGGGAACCTGCTGCCAGAAGCATAGATGACTGCCAGCTCCAGCCACTGCCCCTTGGATCCACAACCGTGTTCACAACAAAGTCACACTTCCCTCAGTCTGCACTGAGCCAGTGACTGAACATAGTGGGGATATTAGTCCTGGTGCATATTTGTTCAACACAGGATGCTTCCAAAAAGCAGCTTTTGCTTGGGGACTCCCCATCAGCCTGACTGAGACTTTCTTAGAACTGTACTGTAGTTTGAGACTTCCTACCTAATCTTTCCTTCCCTCTCTCCTTTCACGGGTGCCAGACTTGTATTGTGATCTGAAGACTCTCCCCACCTACTCCTGCTCCCTTTCTTTTATCCTTCACAAGTATTTTCCCAGTAAAACCTGCTTGTCTAATCACTTCTTGACATCTGTTTCTTGGAAGACCCAAAGTGATACTCTGTGCAACTTTCAGAGGACTAGTGATCCCCTGAAGCCCATTGGTGGGCCCCCTTGGGGTGTGAAAACACCAAGTTAAGAACCTCTGCAGAAAGTCAAATGAATAATAGATACTAAGTCAACATCTGCATTAGTCTGCTCCTACAGCTATAAGAATTTGGCCAATTGTTTAAAAAACAATATGCAATTCAAACCTAAAACAATAACTATACTTAAATATTGGTTAAACAATGGTCATTTATTATTTTACAAAATCTAATGGAAAACAAGTGACCCATAGAAATGCCATAAATTTTAAAAGTTTTGAACATATTCTTAAAAATTAGTCTTCTACAAAGATTAATGGACCACAATACTAAAGGCTAATCTCAACTCTTAGCCTGCCCTGGCTCACTGCGACCTCTCAGAAGTCTCGTAACCTTTCTGGACTCAAATTGCCTTATCTCTAAAACAAAAGGGTTAGACTAGGTAATCCCTAAGGAACTTTCCAAATTCTAAAATTCTGTGACAATACATGGTTCTCTCTGTAGCATAATTAATAATTACTTTCGGGGAGGTAAAATTAATTCTAAGGCAAATATAATAACAACAATAATGTCATTTCAAAGAAACTAAATGGTGATTTTAAGTTTATTTGAAATCCTCAAGATCTGGCCCCTGCCTTGTTTTTCAGCCTTACAAACTATGATCTAGCAACACTTTCTTTCTGTTCCTGGTAACGCCCAAGCTCATTCCTGCATCTAGGTCTGTTGCATTTGTTTAGAAAGCAGTTCAGGCCGCTTTTCAAATGGGTGGCTCCTTCTCATCATTCAGGTCTTGGCTCAAATGTCATCTCTACAAAAACCCCTGTCCAAAACAATCCATACTACACCAACCCTTCTTATCATAATACCCTGCTATATTTTCTTTTCAGAAGTTACCATTATTTTGTTGCTTGGTTGTCTGACTCTCCACCACTAGAAGAGAAACTCTATGCAGCAAATGTTTTGGCTGTCTTATTATTCTATCCATGGAGCCCTGATGGCGCAGTAGTTAAAGCAATCAACTGCTAACCGAAAGGTAGGTGGTCCAAAACCAACGGCAGTTCAGCGGGAGAAAGATACGGCAGTCTGCTTCTGTAAAGGTTTACAGCCTTGGAAACCCTATAGAGTTGCTCTGAGTCAGAATCAACTTGACAGCAGTGGGTTTGGTTTGGTTTATTATTATATCCTGGCATGTAGGAAATAATAAATGTTAATTATATGAATGAATAAATGAATGAATATATGCATGTTAAGCAAAAACATACATTTTAACTTTGAGAAGAATGTAAGTTATAAAAATCATCTTACTCAATTTTTTTCAGGGCTATATAGAAGCAGAATATAGACTTGGCTTTGTGTGTTGCTTTTCAAAATTAGAGGATATAACAGCCCAAATGTGAGCCAGGAGTAACACTGGTTTTAGCTTTGGGCTCCCCCCACTCCAGACCATGGGAGGTCAAAAGAATTATATGGTGATCAATACCAAAATCATGTTCTAACTAATTGCGCTAACATGCTTAAATTACTTAGCTTTTAATATTTGGAAACAAGCAAGTATCAGAATAATTCTATTGATTTCTAAAGAACTGAAACACACAATGCCTAATAATAAAGTCATCAAATACCTCTATGAAAATTTAATTACCTTAGAAAGGTTATATTAAGAATGAGTCACAGTAGTTTAAAGAAACCCATTCCTTCACAAGATAATCTTGTCATTCAATTTTATGTCATAAAATGTAAAATCAACTCTAATTTTCTATGATAGAAAAAGAAATTAGCTCACAAAAAAAGAGCAGAAAGAGTATAGGTTTTGGAGCTTCATAGATCCTGGCTCTGCCACTTACTAACTATGGCTTTCGGCAATTCACTTAATTTCTCTTAGCCTCAATTTTTTAATTTGTAAAATAGAAATAGTAATGCCCACTTATACCTGTTCTAAAGATTAATAATACTCTAAAGCACTGAGTAGGCACATATGAGATAATAAGTGGTGGCTAACCTGGACAATGAAAATGCATTGACAGTGTAAAGCTCAGGCACCAAGGAGTGTTGTATGTGAAAAGGCAGAGATGCCAGGATGACCTCTACAGACCCATTTCCCTTGCTAGATACTACTGTCTCCACCTCCCCACCTCCCAGTTCTGGGATTCTGGTGTCACCACAGGGAGGAATTGGTAGCAAAATGCAAGACCTTTTGCATAGCCCTCTAGCAAAATGTCCTGAAGTGATTCTGATGTACTTCTATCCCCTGATCCCTTGAGCACTGATGAAAACCAACAGTTGACATGGTTACCAATCAAGAGGCAACACCATCTTCTGAAAATTAAAATGTATTTATTTTTATCATAAAGTAATCAATTTAAGCTCATTTTTAAAAAATTAGAAACTACAGTTAAGCAAAAGAAAGAAAAGGAAACCCCATTATGTGGCCACATACAGCCAACCATTAGAATGAAAGCTTTATGAGGGCACGGTTTTTGTCTTCTTTTTTTTTTTCACAGATGCATCCCCCAGAGTATTTGACACATTAGAGGCACCCAATAAACGTATGCTAAGAGAACAAACGAGCATTGTTAATATCTCAGTATGATCCATCTCAATAGAGACTTCTTGAATTTTAATTCTTTAAAAAATATTCTGCTATTCTTTTTGGTCAATTATTATTGAGTAGAATGGATAAAGTGAGATGCAAGGGTTTTGAAAATATACAAGCTGTACAATTGAAAACTGACTGCAATATTTTGAAAATAGGTCTTTTCCTCCTAGAAAGACAAATAGCAAACAAGAACTAGAAACTTTTCAACCATATTAAAACAAAAAAAAGAATTTTCCCTAATAATGAAAGTTTACTTGAAATTAAATTCTTCCATGCTATTATTTTCAATGAAATATGAACCTTATTTTTAAAAAGCTATAAATAAACTGTCATTCAGAATATATGAAATGATGATGCACATCAGGCAATAATTCATAAAATGGTCAACAAAATTTCATTTAGGATCTATTATGTTTACAAGTCTATAAAAATAAAAAGGCTATCATTGACTTATTCATTTACTCATTCAATAAATATCTATCCAGTGCCTAGTGCTGAGGACATGAAGCTTATTTCCACTGGGGGAAAAAAGTAGCAGTGACATAATCAGTCTTATACAATTACACATCAAGTGTGTATTTAGAGAGAAAGGAAAGCTTTCTTGAAGAGGTGACATGAGCTGAGATCTACAGATAAATAAGAGTTACTCTGGAGAAGGGGGTGAGTAAGGACATTCCAAACAAAGGAAACTGCATGTGCTGAGATTCCATGGCAAGAAAGAAGGTGGCATCTTCCAAGAACTTAAAGATAGCCAGTGTGGCTGGAGAATCAAGAGTTGGGACAATGTGGTAAGAGAAAAAGCAAGAGAGGCAGGCAAGGGCCAAAACATGCAGAGCCTTTTAGGCCTTGTTAAGGATTACGGTCGTTAGCCTAAAATCCATGAGATTCTATTGAGGAGTTTTAAGAAAAAAGAGAGTGATACACTCAGATCTGCATTTTGGAAAGTCACTTTAGACTGGAGTATTGAACACTGATTCGGGTGGAGGATTACAGGGGATATAAGGAGGCCAGATAAGAGATTGTTAACAGTAGATGAGAGGTGATATTTAGCTTGGACTAATTCAGTGGCAATGGTGAGAAATGGATGGAGTCAAAAGACTCTAAGAGGCAAAAATGACAGAACTTGCTGATCGGGACAATATACAATGAGGCAGGGTAGGGGATGGCAGGGGCATGAGAGAAAGGAAACTGTCCAAGTGTTCTCTTAAGTTTCTGACCAGCACAACTTGATGGGGTGGAGGTACAATTCAATGAAATATGAAACATTGAAAGAGGAGCTGGAGTCAGGATTGGGGGGGTGGGGTGGATCACAATTTCATTAACTTGACTTTGAGTTACCTTAGAAGTATCCAAGCAGGCAGCAGGGTCTAAAACATGGAAGAGAGATATAGGCTGGAGAAAGAAGTTTGAGGGCCCTTGTTAATCTTTATCGTTGTTACAGACAAATTTCCCAGAAAAAGGATGTGAGATAAAAAGAAAAGAGTACCCAAAACTAAACCTTGAAAAAGTCTGAGATATAATGTGCAAGTAGAGGATAAGGAGCCTGCAAAGGAGTCTTAAAATAATGATGAGAGGTAGTATGAAAATTAGATTAATATGGGATTTCAGAAATCAACAGATTATCTTTCAAGAAAGAAGGAGCGAACAATATTCAATGCATAAGCACACACACACACACACACACAAAACCAAACCCGTTGTCACTGAGTCTATTCTGACTCATAGTGACCCTATAGGACAGAGTAGAACTGCTTCATAGAGTTTGTAAGGAGCAGCTGGTGGATTTGAACTGCTGACCTTTCAGTTAGCAGCTGTCATGGTTTGAATTACGTCCCCCCAAAAATGTGTATATCAATTTGGGTGGGCCACAATTCCCAGAATTGTGTGGTTGTCCTCCATTTTGTGATTGTAATTTTATGTTAAAGAGGATTAGGGCGGGATTGTAACAGCACCCTTACCCAGGTTGCATCCCTGATCCAATGTAAAGGGATTTTTCCTGGGGTGTGGCCTGCACCACCTTTTATCTTTCAAAAGATAAAAGGAAAGGGAAACAAGCAGAGATGGGGGACCTCATACCACCAAGACAGAAGCACCGGGAGCAGAGCATGTCCTTTGGACCTGAGGTTCCTGCGCAGAGAAGCTCCTAGTCTGGGGGAAGACTGATGACGAGGACCTTCCTCCAGGGCCAACAGAGGGAGAAAGCCTTCCCCTGGAGCTGATGCCCTGAATTTGGACTTCTAGCCTACTAGACTGTGAGAAAATAAATTTATCTTTGTGAAAGCCATCCACTTGTGGTATTTCTGTTAGAGCAACACTAGATGACTAAGACAGCAGCCATAGCCCTTAACCACTGTGGCACTGTGCCAAAATGAAAACTGTTAAGGATCATTCTTAGAGGTTAAGAGAGTAACAACAATATTAAGAATAATAAATCAAACTGCTGCTTCTGGACACAATTGAGTATCATAGACCAATTGATGAATCTACAGGTCCAAGAATCCCAATAAACTCTAAGCATAACAAACTTTAAGAAAATCAGACAAGGCAATATAATAACCAAGTTGCTGAAAACCAGTCATGAAGAGAAAATCTTAAAAGCATCCAGGGAAAAAAGACACATTGTATACACAGGAACACAGATAAGAATGATCACGGAGTCCTTGTCAGAACCTATGCAAGTCAGAAGAAAATGACACAACATCTGTAAAGTGCTGGGGGGAAAAAAACCCTGTCAATCTAGAATTCTATACTCTGAAAATATCTTTCAAAGATGGAGACAAAGAATTTTTCGGATAAACAAAAGCTAAGAGATTATGTTGCCAGGGGACCTGCTTACAAGAAATGTTAAAGAAAGTTCTTCAGGTGGAAATAAAATGACACCAGGTACAAACAATGTATAGTGGAACTTACAGCATATGTAGAAGAAAAAGAAATGATAACGATGGCAAATGATGGCAGGAGTAAAATGAAAATATTGTGTGGTAAGGGTCATATATTAGACATAAAGTGATAAAATATCATCAAAGACAAACTGTGATGACTTAAACTGTAAATCCTAGGGAAATCACCAAAAACAAAAAAGGATCACAACCAATAATCTTATAGCAGAGACAAAATGGAATACTAAAAAATAATCCAAAGGAGCAGAAATACGCAAAGAGCAGATGGTACAAATAGAAAAAAAAAAAAAAAAGCAAAATAATAGGCTGAAACCCAACCATATTGATAATTATATCAATAGTAAATGATTTAAACACTACAATTAAAAGCAGAGACTGTTAAACTGGATAAAAACAAAATCAACTATATGCTATCCATAAGCAACTAACATTAAATATAAAGACAAATATAGGTTTAAAGTAGAAATATGGAAAAAAGATATACCATGCAAATACTAAATATAAGAAAAGTGGAGTGACTATATTAATATCAAATAAGGTAGACTTCAGAACAATATATATTACCAGGGGCTAAGGGGGACTTCTCATAAAGATATAGGGGTTAATTCATTAAGAAGACACAATAACCCTGTATGGGTTTGCACTCAGTAACAGAGTTTCATAATACCTGAAACAAAAACAGGTATAACTAAAAGAATAAATAAATAAATCTACATTACAGCTGGAGAGTTCAACACTCCTCTCTGAGTCACTGAGAGAAAGCAGATAGAAAATCAGTAAGTATACAGAAGATTTAAACAACACTATCGACCAATATAGTCTAATTGATATTTATAGAACACTCCACCCACTAGTAACAATATTTATTTATTTCAAGTACAAATGGAACATTCACCAAGACAGATCATACATTAGCCCTTAAAACAGGTCTCAGAAAATTTACAGGGTTTAAAATCATATAGAATATGTTGTCTTAGCAGAATCAAATTCTGAACAGAATTTCATTAGGAATAAAAAATAGATATCTGGAAAATCCCCCTAAATTTGGAAATTAAACAACACAGTTTAAAAATAGCTTTACTGAGGTGTAATTGATATGCAAAAAACTGCACATACCTAAAGTATACAATATAATAAGCTTTGACATATGTAGCAGCCCTGGTGGCAAAGTTGTTAAGAGCTTGGCTGCTAATCAAAAGGTGGACAGTTCCAATCCACATGAAATCATCACCACAGTTAAGACAATGAACATATCCATCACCCTCAAAAGTTTCCTCGTGCTCTTTGTAATCACTCCTTCCTGTCCCTCTCTACAACTTCATCCCCAAGAAACTGCTGATCTGATTCTCTCACTGTGGATTAGTTTGTATTTTACGAGACATTTACATAAACAGAATCATATACTATGTACTTTTTTGTGTATGGCTGTTATTCATTATAATTATATTGATTTTCATCCATGTTGTATGTATCAATATTTTATTCTTTTTATTTTGCTGATATATACATATATATATAGAGAGAGTGAGCCCTGGTGGCCCAGTGGTTAAGTGCTTGGCTGATAGCCAAAACGTCAGTGGTTCAAACCCACCAGCCACTCCATGGGAGAAAGATGTGGCACTACGCTTCCATAAAGATTACAGCCTTGGAAACCTTACGGGGCAGTTCTACTCTGTCTTCTAGGGTCGCTATGAATCAGAATCAACTCGATGTCAATGGCTATATCTAATTGCTTTGCTTATTTAATGGGCATTTTTGTTGTTTCCATAAATAACACATTTTTAAATGACCCATGGGTCAAAGTAAAAATCACAAGGGAAATTAGGAAATACTTTGAACTGAATGAAAATGAAAATACATCAGAATTTACACAATACCGTTAAAATAGTACTTAGAGGAAAAGTGATAGCTTGAACTGCTCATATTAGAAAAAGAAGACAAGTCCAAAATTAATTTATAAGCTTCCACTTCAATAAACTAGAAGAAAAAAGAGCAAATTAAACCCAAAGTAAGCACAGGAAAAAAATGATAGCAATAGAAGCAGAAATCAATAAAATATAACAGAGGTAGCAAACTTGTTATATAAAAGGCCAGATAGTAAATATTTTAGGCTTTGTGGACCATAGGCTCTCCGTTGCAACTACACTCATTTGTGGTGCGAAGACAGCCATAGGGAATAAGTAAATAAATGGGTGTGGCTATGTTTCAATATAACTTTACTTAGAAAAACAGGTGGTGAGCTGGACTTGGCCTGTGGGCTATTGTTTGAAAAACCCTGTCTTAGTTATTGGGATGGTTAAGGTTGTGTGTCAGTTTGGCTGCGCCATGATTCTCAGTGGTTTGGCAGTTATGACGTACTTTGGCAGTTGTATGATGTTGTGATCACTTCCATGATGAGATCTGATATAATGTGATCACTTCCATGATGGCATCTGCTGTGAGTAGCCAGTCAGTTGAAAGGGAGTTTCCTTGGGTGTGTGGCCTGCATTGAATATTAGCGGACATTCTGGCAAGACTCAAGGGCTTTGCTCATTCTGGATCCTGCAGTTGGCTCCTGTTAGTCTGACCTCTGGTTCTTGGTACTTGACCTAGCAGCTTACCTGAGGTCTTACCTTCCGATATTGAGATTCATCAATCTTCCTTCGCAGCCTGTGAGCAAGAGCCCTGCTCTCTAACCTGCCAATCTTGAGTTCGCCAGCCCCTGTGGCTACGTGAATCAGGAGAAGCTTCTATCCTGACCACACAGACTCCGGACGTTCCAGCCTCTACTACTGCGTGAGCCATTTCCTTGATATAAATCTTTCTTTATATCTCTCTATATATTTATATGCTTTATTGGTTTTGCTTGTTTAGATAACCCAGCCTAAGACAATTATCTAGTGCTGCTATCACAGAAATATCACAAGTGGATGGCTTTAACAAAGGGAAATTTATTCTCTTTCAGTTTAGGAGGCTAGAAGTCCGCATTCAGGGTGCTAGCTCCAGGAGAACGCTTTTTCTCTCTGTTGGCTCTGAGGTAAGGTCCTTGTCATCAGTCTTCCCCTGGTCTAGGAGCTTCTCAGTGCAGGGACCCCGGGTACAAAGGATGCACTCTGCTCTGCTTTCTTGGTGTTCGGAGGTCCCTCTACTGGTATTAGGAGGTCCCTCTCTTCTCTGTTCAATTCTCTCTTTTATATCTCAGAAGAGATTGACTCAAGATACAGCCTAATCCTCTAGATTGAGCCCTGCCTTATTAGCATAACTTCCCCTAATCTTGCCTCATTAACATCACAGAGGTTAGGATTTACAGCACATAGGATAATCCCTTCAGGTCACAAAATGGTGGACAACCACACAATACTGGGAATCATGGCTAAACAAGTTGACATACATTTTGGGGGGACACAATTCAATCCATAATGAATCCTACAATAGAAGACAGGCAAATAAAATAAATGATACAGAAAGCTAGATTTTTGGAAAGATTAATAAAATCTATAAACCTCTAGATAGAAGGGGAGAAATTACAAAAGGTCAATATTAGGAATGAGAGAATGGGCATCACTACAGACCACACACATACTGAAAGAATAAAAAGAGAATATATTACAAATAGCTTTATGCCAAGATAGTCAAAAACTTAGATGTAATGTACAAAATCTTGAATGGCGAAAATTACCAAAACTGACTCAAGAAGGATAGAAAATCTGAAAAGCCTTATATCTATTAATTATATTATTTAAAAACCTTCTCAAAGAGAAAATTCCAGGCTCAGATATTTCCTCTGATAAATCCTATCAAACTTTAAGGAATAAATAATACCAATGCTTAAAAACAAAAGTTTCAGAAATTAAATGAGGGAACACTTCCCAAATATTTTTAAAAGGTTTGCATTATTCTGATACCAAAACCGAAAAAAAGAAATTACAGGAAAAGAAAATTAAGACCAATGTTCCAGGAAGCTGGTGATAGGGAACCTGTGATGGTTAAGATTGTGTGTCAACTTGGCTGTGGCATGATTCTCCGTGTTTTAATGTAATCACTCCCATGATTGAATATACTGTGAGTAGCCTATCAGATGAAAGGGAGTCTCCTTGGGGGTGTGGCCCGCATCTGTATATAAG
>NW_004443972.1:13792572-13793967 GCF_000243295.1 Trichechus manatus latirostris
CCCAGTGAGCCCCAAAAGGTAAAGTACAAAGTGTGACCCAGAAGGAGGTACGCTACACACTCTAAACGAACTACTTGAGTTTTCTAATATGTACAAACAGAAACCTGGGGGAATATGTGTGGGAATGGCTATTAAGGGTGTGGGATAATGGTGCAAGGAACATAAAGATGGATCAGTCTGAGTTTATTGATATGGGTCCACTGAGCACAGACTGTTCCTTTAATGTTTCAGCTAGAGAAGTTAGGACAGGATCTAATAGTTTATTTGGTTGGGTTGCTGAAGCATCGATTATGAGGTGGCCGACACTAAATCAAGTTGAACTACCAGACCTGCCTTGGTATACTGTAGAAGAAGGTATCCAAAGGCTTAGGGAAATTGGCATGCTAGAGTGGATTTATCAAGTTAGACCCACAGACCCACATATGGAGTGTCCAGAGGACACACATTTTACCACAACTGTGAGGAACAAATTTGTGAAAGGAGCTCTAGCATCCTGGAAGACTGCTGTGATTGCTGTTTTATGTAAGCCAGATTTGACAGTGGGAACTGCCCTAACTGAATTAAGACACCTAACTACAATGGGGCTGATTGGACCCCTTGGTAGTAGGGGCCAAGTGGCTGCACTCAATCGACAAAGACAAGGTGGGCGTGGTTACAGTAATGGACAGAGGAGTCAAAGTAGTAATCAGAATAGTCTGACTCGTATGGACTTATGGCGTTGGCTACTTAGTCATGGTGTCCCTAGGAGTGAAATAGATAGGAAATCTACCAAATATTTACTTGATCTATACAAACGAATGAATTCTAGGTCAGGTGAACAGCAGTCTAACTCAAATCACCAGAATAGAGAGTCACGGTCCCTCAATCAATTCCCAGATTTGAGCGAGTTTAAAGACCCACAACCCCTTGAATGAAGGGGAGGCTGGATCCCCTTGAGGAAGGACTCCAATAAACTGCCAGAAATTTTTACTGTTAATCTTTCTCCCAGCCTTCCACAAAGGGATCTACGGCATTTTACAAGAGTGACTGTTCACTGGGGAAAAGGAAATAATCAAACTTTTCGGGGATTACTAGATACTGGCTCTGAGCTGACACTAATTCCAGGAGACCCAAAACGTCACTGTGGCCCACCAGTCAGAGTGGGGGCATATGGAGGTCAGATTATTAATAGAGTCTTGGCTCATGTCCGTCTCACAGTAGGTCCAGTGGGTCCCCAAACCCATCCTGTAGTGATATCCCCAGTTCCAGAATGCATAATTGGAATAGATATACTCAGCAACTGGCAGAACCCCCACATTGGATCCCTGACAAAGTAAGGGCTATTATGGTAGGAAAAGCCAAGTGGAAGCCATTAGAACTGCCTCTACCTAGGAAAATAGTAAACCAAAAGCAATA
>NW_004443972.1:13794067-13830814 GCF_000243295.1 Trichechus manatus latirostris
AAAAAAAAAAAAAAAGACCACTGTCCCTGAGGGAACAAAGACACAAAACTTCTTAACAAATAGCAAATTGAATCCAACTATATATATATATATATACATATATACATATATATATATGTATATATATATAAAAAATAAGGAATGCAGTGTTGGTTTCACATTTGAACATCAATCTATTTAACTGAAGATATTAACAGAATAAAGTAGAAAAACCATATGATCATCTTAAAAGATGCAGAAAAGTCATTCGACAAAATTCAACATCAATTCATGACTAAATTTTGAACAAACTAAAATTACAAACAAACTTCTTTAATCTTATAAAGAACATGTATGCAAAATTTTCAGTAAACATCATATTGGATGGTAAAAGATGGAATGCTTTCCATTCACACTCAGAAACACGGTAATCATGTCAACTTACACAACTTCTAATCAACATCATTCTGGTATTTTAGCAAGTATAATAAGGCAAGAAAAATGAAATAAGACAGAGAGGTTGGAAAGACCTAACACTGTCTTTAATCATAGACAACGTAACTGAGCTCATAGAAAATACTAAAAAATCTACAAAAGGAAAAAAAAGATACTGGGGCTAATATGTTAGTTTAGTAGTCACAGAATATAAAGTCAATACATAAGAATCAATTGTATTTCTACATGCTAGCAATGAACAATTGGAACACGAAATTAAAAATACCATTTATAACGGCATCAAAACTGTGAAATACTAAAGAATAAATTTAATAATATATGTTAAAGATATATATATTAAAAACTGTAAAATATTCCCCAGAGATATTAAAGAAGATCTAAATGGAGAGTCATGTCATGTTCACTGATCAGAAAATTTTACATTGTTGTCAGTTCTACCACAGTATTATACAGAATCAGTGTCAATCTGATCCATCTACTGGTTGTCTTTTTTAAAATAGAAATTGACAAGCTGATCTTAAAATTTGTATAGAAAGACAAAAGACCTAGCGTAGACAAAACAATTTTGAAAAGAAAGAACAAAGTTGGAAGACTTACACTATCTGATCATAAGAGCTATATAAAATCTACAATTACTAAGACATTGTGGTACTTGCGCAAGGATAGACATATAAATCAAGGCAACAAATTAGAGTCCAGAAGTAAGTCCCACATATATGGTCGATTGATTTTAGACAACTGTGCCTTGGTAGCTCCAAGGGAGAAAGAACAGTCTTTTTAACAAATGGTGCTGGGTATCTATGGGACAAAAATGAAAAAAAATCAAACCTTACTTCACACTGTATACAAAAATAAACATAACAGCTAAAATTATAAAACTTCTAGGAAAAAAATGGAACAGAATCTTCTTGAATTTGTAGTAGGTGAAGATTTTTCAGATAACACAGTAAAAGCACAAACCATAGAAGAAAAAAATTATATACTGGCAACTTCATCAAAATTAAAACTTTTGCTTTTCAAAAGATACTATTCAGAAACTTAAAATGTAAATGAAACACTAGGAGAAAATATCTGTAATACATGTAACTGACAAAGAACTTGTATCCAGAATATATAAAGGACTCATATCTCAATAGTAAGACAAACAATCCAATAAAAAGGAGCATTTATTTGAACAGAAGCTTCACAGAAGAAGATATAAAAACACCAAATAAGCATATGAAAAGATGCTCAACATCTTTTTTCATCAGAGAAATGTAAATTTAAACCACAATAACATACTACTACACAAACAGTAGGATGGCTAAAATTTAAAACATTAAGAACACCAAATGCTAACAAGGATGTGAAGCAACTGTAACTTTATACATTGATTTTAGGAGTATAAAATGGTATAGCCACTGTCATGGATTGTATTGTGTCCCCCCAAAATATCTGTCAACTTGACTAGGTCATAATTCTCAGTACTGTATGATTGTGTACCATTTTGCAATCTGATGTGATTTCCTTATGTGTTGTAAACTCTATGATGTAATAAAATGGATTAGCAGCAGTTATACTGATGAGGTATACAAGATTGGACAGTGTATTAAGCCAATCTCTTTTGAGATATAAAAAAGAGAAGGGAGCTGAGACTCATGGGAACCTCATACCACCAAGAATGCAGTGCCAGGAGCAGAGCACGTCTTATAGACCTGAGGTTCCTGCGCTGAGATGCTCCCAGACCAAGGGAAGATTGACGCATCACAAGGACCTTCCTCCAGAGCCAACAGAGAGAGAAAACCTTCTCCTGGAGCTGATGCCCTGAATTTGGACTTGTAGCCTACTGGACGTGAGAGAATAAATTTCTCTTTGTTAAAGCCATCCACTTGTGGTATTTCTGTTAGAGCAGGACTAGATGACTAAAACAGCCACTTTGGAAAACTGCTTGACATTTCTTAAATAGTTAAACATAAAATAATCATGGAGCTCAACAATTCCAAGAGAAAACAAGCACGTGTGCCTCCACAATGACTTGTACACAAATATTCATAGAAGCTTTATTCATAATAACCAAAACTGAGACAACTCAAATGTCCATCAATGAGTAGAAGCATAGACACATTGCGGTATATACATATAATGGAATACTACTCAGCAATTAAAAAAAAAAAAAGGAATGAACCAATGATACAACAGTATGGCATGCACTCATTATGCTGAGTAAAATAAGCCAGACACAAAAAAACTCCACATTATATGATTCCATTATGTGAAACAAATCTAATCTATAGGGACAAAGACCAGATCAGTGGTTCCCTGGGGAGGAGCAGCAAGAGAAACTTTTGAAGTTATGAAAATAATTATATTGGTGCTTATGTGGGTGTATACATTTGTCAAAACTCATCAAAAATTCTTTTTAAATGGGCACATCTTGTTTTATATAAGTTATACCTGAATAAAGTTGACTTAAAAAAAAAATACCTCATTTTCATGCTAGCATTCAATTTTGAAAGAGAAGATATAAAGAAGGAAAAAAGAAAGATTTGCCAGAACTTTGGATAATTCACAAATTGGAAATTCAGTTCTAAGTCTTTCATGTAATACACTGTTTATGAGCGTGGACTGTGAAAACAGACTACCTGGGTTCAAATCCAAGTTCTGCCACCTGTTTTTTTAGGTGCCGTTAAGTTGGTTCCGACTCATAGGCACCCTATGTACCACAGAACGAAACACTGCCCGGTCCTGTGCCATACTCATAATCGTTGTTATGCTTGAGCCCATTGTTGCAGCCACTGGGTCAATCCACCTCCTCGAGGGTCTTTCTCTTTTTTGCTGACCCTCTACTTTACCAAGTATGATGTCCTTCTCCAGGGACTGATCCCTCCTGACAACATGTCCAAAGTATGAAAGACATAGTCTTGCCATCCTTGCTTCTAAGGAGCATTCTGGTTGTACTTCTTCCAGGACAGATTTGTTCATTCTCTTGGCAGTCATGGTATATTTAATATTCTTCTCCAACACCACAATTCAAAGGTGTCAATTCTTCTTCAGTCTTCCTTATTCATTGTCCAACTTTCCCATGCATATCATGCAATTGAAAATACCATGGCTTGGGTCAGACACACCTTAGTCTTCAAGGTGACATCTTTGCTTTTCAACACTTTAAAGAGGTCTTTTGCAGCAGATTTGCCCAATGCAATGCAATGCGTCTTTTGATTTCCTGACTGCTGCTTCCATGGGTGTTGACTGTGGATCCAAGTAAAATGAAATCCTTAACAACTTCAATCTTTGCTCCATTTATCACGATGTTACTTATTGATCCAGTTGTAAAGATTTTTGTTTTCTTTATGTTGAGGTGTAATCCATACTGAAGGCTGTGGTCTTTGATCTTCATCAGTAAGTGCTTCAAGTCCTCTTCACTTTCAGCAAGCAAGGTTGTGATATCTGCATAATGCAGGTTGTTAATGAGTTTTCCTCCAGTCCTGATGCCCCGTTCTTCTTCATACAGTCCAGCTTCTCGGATTATTTGCTCAGCATACAGATTGAATAGGTATCGTGAAAGAACGTAACCCCGACGCACACCTTTCCTGACTTTAAACCATGCAGTATCCCTTTGTTCTGTCTGAACAACCGCCTCTTCATCTATGTACAGGTTCCTCATGAGCACACTTAAGTGTTCTGGAATTTCCATTCTTCGCAATGTTATCGATAATTTGTTATGCTCCACACTGTCGAATGCCTTAGCATAGTCAATAAAACACAGGTAAACATCCTTCTGGTATTCTCTGCTTTCAGCCAAGATCCATCTGACATCAGCAATGATATCCCTGGTTCCCCCTCCTCTTCTGAATCCAGCCTGAACTTCTGGCAGTTCCCTGTCAACATACTGGTGCAGCCGCTTTTGAATGATCTTCAGCAAAATTTTACTTGCGTGTGATATTAATAATATTGTTTAATAATTTCTGCATTCGGTTGGATCGCCTTTCTTGGGAATAGGCATAAATATGGATCTCTTCCAGTCAGTTGGCCAGGTTGCTGTCTTCCAAATTTCTGGGCATAGACGAGTGAGCACTTCCAGCGCTGCTTCCATTTGTTGAAACATCTCAACTGATATTCCATCAATTCCTGGAGCCTTGTTTATCGCCAATGCTTTCAGCGCAGCTTAGACTTCTTCCTTCAGTACCATCGGCTCCTGATCAGATGCTACCTCTTGAAATGGCTGAACATCGACCAATTCTTTTTGGTATGACTCTGTATTCCTTCCATCTTCTTTTGATGCTTCCTGCATCATTTAATATTTTCCCCATGGAATCCTTCACTATTGCAACTCGAGGCTTTAATTTTTTCTTCAGTTCTTTCAGCTTGAGAAATGCCAAGCGTATTCTCTCCTTTTGGTTTTCTATCTCCAGCTCTTTGCATGTGTCACTATAATACTTTGTCTTCTGTTTCAAATCTTCTGTTCAGTTCTTTTACTTCATCATTTCTTCCTTTTGCTTTAAATACTCAATGTTCAAAAGCAAGTTTCAGAGTCTCTTCTGACATCCACTTTGGTCTTTGCTTTCTTGCCTGTCTTTTTAATGACCTCTTGCTTTCTTCATGTATGATGTCCTTGAAGTCATTCCACAACTCATCTAGTCTTTGGTCATTAGTGTTCAATGTGTCAAATCTATTCTTGAGATGGTTTCTAAATTCAGCTGGGATGTACTCAAGGTCATACTTTGACTCTAGGGGACTTGTTCTAATTTTCTTCTGTTTCAACTTGAACTTGCATACAAGCAATTGATGGTCTGGTCCGCAGTTGTCCCCTGGCCTTGTTCTGACTGATGATATTGAGCTTTTCCATCATCTCTTTCCACAGATGTAGTCGATTTGATTCCCGTGTATTCCATCTAGTGACGTCCATGTGTATAGTTGCCATTTATGTTGGTGAAAAACGGTATTTGCAATGAAGAAGTCATTGGGCTTGCAAAATTCTATCATGCATTCTCCGGCATCATTTCTATCACCAAGCCATATTTTACAACTACCAGTCCTTCTTCTTTGTTTCCAACTTTTGCATTTTAATCGCCCGTAATTATCCATACATCCTGATTGCAAGTTTGATCAATTTCAGACTGTAGAAGCTGGTAAAAATCTTCAATTTCTTCATCTTTGGCCTTAGTGGTTGGTGCATAAATTTGAATAATAGTCATATTAACTTGTCTTCCTTGGAGGCTTATGGATATTATCCTATCACTGACAGCCTTGTACTTCAGGATAGATCTTGAAATTTTTTTTGATGATGAATGCAGTGCCATTCCTCTTCAAGCTGTTGTTCCTGGCATAGTAAACCACATCATCGTCTGATTCAAAATGGCCAATATCAGTCCATTTTAGCTCACTAATGCCTAAGATGTCGATGTTTATGTGTTCCATTTCATTTTAGACATTTCCAATTTTCCTAGATTCATACTTTGTACATTCCACATTCCAATGATTAATGGATGTTTGCAGCTGTTTCTTCTCATTTTGAGTCGTGCCACATCAGTAAATGAAGGGCCTGAAAGCTTGATTCCATCCGTGTCATTAAGGTCAACTCTACTTTGAGGAGGCAGCTCTTCCTCAGTCGTCTTTTGAGTGCCTTCCAAACGGGGGAGCTGGGGGAGGGGGCTCATCTTCTGGCACTATATAAGACAATGTTCTGCTGCTATTCATAAGGTTTTCACTGGCTAATTCGTTTCAGAAGTAGACTGCTGGGTCCTTCTTCCTAGTCTGTCTCAGTCTGGAAGGACAGCTGAAACCTGTCGGCCATGGGTGACGCTGCTGGTATCTGAATACCAGTGGCATATCTTCCAGCATCAGAGCAACATGCCAGCTTCCACAGTATGACAAACTGACAGACACATGGAGGTCTGCCACCTAGTAGCTGAGTAATTTTGGATAAATCAAGTAATCTGTGCCAGAATTTACTATAAGGAAGTAATCTGTGCCATAATTCAATATAAAGTACAGATAATAATATTATACCTATTTCATATGGTTCTCATGGGGATTAAATAACATGAATAAGTATGAGGAATAAATGAAGCAAAATTAAGGATCATCAGAATTAATTATATGAATGATAACATTTCCAAAATAAATATTATACCAAAAAACTAAAATAAATCAGAAATATTTAATTAAAATATTATAAAATAAGCTAGAAATGTAGTTGCCTTATACATCCTGAGAGGTCTGTCAATTTCCTATATGATCATGCAATATGTGAATTTTTCTCTGATGCTAGTATTTGAAATCAAAATATGTTGAAATATATAATCCTGGACTATGTGACATTCTATGGCTTGGGAGTTTTGATTCATACTTTTATTCATATATAGCTTATTGAGTTTCAAACATAATATTCATGACCTGAAAAAGCACATGTATCAATTAATCTCTTATCAGTATTGCTTAGTATTTTTTTCCATTCTAGAAGAGCATCAGGAAAAGTGAAATACTCATTGATTTATCCATATTCAAAATATTCCATGTTCATTAGGTATGTGCAATATTATAGTTCTCTAAATACTATAGAATTTTGGCTTCTTACCAGTGAAAATCTGTTTAAGGTGCTTTATTTTTTAATGTGACAATTTTTTAGGCCGGCTCTATAGACAATCAAGTATAATGGAACTTTTAAATCAAAATGGTAACCAACCTCCCTCTTAAAAATCATATACTTAAATATTGAGGTGGAAAGTATCCTTTGCATCCAAATTAGAACCTTGCTATTACCTTTGGCTGCCTTTTCCTTATTAAAAGAGCTGTTATATTTTAAAAACCTGCTTTGATAGAGAATAGAAAAAAAAGTTCCACCACCAAAAACAAAGATTTGTTAAAGGTAGTATTGAAAATAAATAATTGGCTTTTGTTCATTAATGGCTAAATCCACTTTGTGGTTTGAAAGAGCTGAAAGCAGATTGCTTCCCTCAGATTGTTAGCAAAGAAATGCTTTCATCAATTAACATTTTTTGCTAAGAACAGTTTTTTTCCAGTGCTGTTTTCTCAAATGGAACATTACATAAACAGGCCTGCCCAAACGATAATTCGCGTACTTTTTCTTTAATGTCTTAGAGTATAATTAATAATTATAAAGTAACAATTATGGCTTGCCAGTTTAGAATTATGGAAGAAAACATAGAAGTCATGTTTCAAGCAGAAAATCTGTTTGGAGAAAAAGTTACCATAGGTAACCATTCCTATAAATTAAATGAAAGGAATATCACCCACAAATCATGCCAGTCTTCCTCTTCATCATGCTTTTGCCCAACATTTACATTCCAGCAAAATGGTGGTGAAAGAGCAGGGAGTAGGGAATAGTGTTGCAGAAAAGGCCCCAAATTGTAAGCACACACCATTCCATTCACCCAGCACTGTTCCACTGCCTCAGTTTTATCCTTTCCTCTACCTGCCTGTGCTGAAGTGATTAACATTTTATGAGTGTCTATACGGTCTGGGTACGGTAATCACAAACATTTACTAAGCAGTTACTATGTGCCAGGTACTATTTACCTATTTTGACTCATTTAATCCTCATAATAATGTTTGGGTAAAACTGTTGTCCCCATTTTGCAGATAAGGAAACTGAGGCCCAAGATTACACAGCTGCTGAGTGGCAGCAGTCACATACAAACCCAAGCATTTTGACTCCAGAGCCTGTGCACATAAACTCGCCATTCTACTTCCTCTCATTAGTGAAGAGGGACAATTCACAGGCTGTGGCTCTTCAATGAGCAGAGAAGTACCTGGGCAATGGTATAACAGCTGTTCTCTTGTTAAGGTAAAGCAAAGTCCTAGAGGGATGGAAGGGATGGCATGCTATGAGTGGGAGTAACAGGAAGAGGCAGATCTTGAACAATGAAAAAGAGTAGAAAGAAGAAGAAAACAAAGAGGGTGGTAGAAATAGACTTAAGGGCTATAGCAAAGGGATAAATATTTTTGGAAATTTCTTATCAAAGAATATACTCGATGGCAATGGGTTTGGATTTTCTTTTTGGTTTTCAAAGAAAAACAAAACCAAGATGTAGAATGAGATTATGCATTTTATACATGAATTAACCTAGGCCTCAAAAAGATTTTAGTCTGACTGATTCAGTAAATACAGATCAGTAAACACAGGGCCAGAGAGGTTAGATGCTTTAAGATCTGAGGAAGCATGCAGAACAGGCAAGGCTAAAAGCTAGACCTCCTGACTTTGAGCTCAGTACTCTCTCACCAACTACATCAAACACACTTGGTCAGTTTTTAAAACATAAGTAAGTGGTAATCAACAGGTTACAACTCAATTTCAAAAACATTTTAAAAATTACAGTGTATACACATTGAAGATTAAACACAAAATACTTCAAGTTATCATGTTCTCAGTAGTCAATAAATATTGTAGAACAGCAGAAGAGATAAAATAACCTACCCCATTGCTGTCGAGTGGATTCCAAATCACAGTGACCCGAAAGGACAGAGTAGAACTGCCCCATAGGTCTTCCAAGGCTGTAAATCTTTATGGAAGGAAGAAGACTGCCACATCTTTCCCCCAAAGAGCAGCTGGTGGGTTCAAACTGCTCAACTTTGGGTTAGCAGCTGAGCGCTTTAACCACTGTGCCACCAGGACTCCTATAGATAAAATAGTCATTTATAAATGCAAGGAGAAGAATTCTTGGTATAACTGCATGATTTTTGTCCTTCTAATATTTTATCCCTATAAAATTTTCAAAATGGAGATTATTTTAGTGTTGGAAAATTTTTACATGCACAGTGAAATATAGCAAACACAGTGAAATGCATAGCTCTTATTAATTTCTTATTATTTGAGAATTTTGGTGGAAAAAGTCCTAGCCTGGAAGCTACATTACCAGTTTTAATGCTGGATCATAATCTTTAAGGTCTTTCCAGCTCTAAAATTCTATAAATTCAGAAAGCTGATAATTGAAATAAACATTAGATTAAAATATTAAAGTATATTTGATGAATAATGTTATCATATACCACCTAACATAAGCCTATGAGTAAACTGTTTTTAGTGGCTTCAAAAAAGAGAGGGAAGATTTACAAGAAGCTGAAAAAAAATGCTGATGATTAAGTTACCTCTGGTATTTCAAATTACACTAGTTAATAAAGAAAATTTTACCTGATGTTAACAAATATAAGGAAGGAAGCAAAAAGAAGAGTTGATGTAAATTAGATATGAAGAAACCTTTTCTGAAATAAACTCTTAGATACCAAAGACCCCTAGGTTTATGTTAGAAACAAGTACAGTTAGCATACTATATGAAAAGTTCAAAAGTTTACATAGCTTAATTTTTTTTTAGTTTTAAAGTTAATAATTAATGTTGATGAGAAATGGAGTCTCATTTTCATAGACATAGGATTGAGTCAGTGGAAAAATAAATGACTTTTATAAGACCAAATAATAAATCATTGAAGACCTACGATCTGAAATCAGGTTTTCTATTGACTACAAAAATATATCAGTTCTGTGGGGTAGATTCTTTTTTCTTTTGTCAAATTCTCTAATTTATAGAAATTTTCTTGGCTTCCTTTCCATTGTATTTTTGTTATTTGTTTCACTTTCACATCATTTGGATGTGTCAAAAGAAGAATACTCTTTTCAATACCACCTAGGCTTCACTGACCTTTATCAGGTCGGCTCACAATAATGATCAGTGTCTTTGATGATGTTAGAGATTGAAATGTGATTTATTGGAGGTAAATGATCTAATTGATCTTCAAGCCAAAGAAAACAGTCAAAGAATAAGATTAGAACATAATCTTCCAAAGACTAATTTCTACTACCTGGGTAGACAGAAAAGAAAAAAAAACAAAAACAGGGGAAAGAATGAACATTTTACCTAAAGATAGTCTACTATAACTGATGTCTTCAAACATTTTTGATCACACATTTCTATTACTAAACATCTTTTGAGCATGTTTACAAAATTTATTTTTTATTTGTATAAGTGTAATAATTATTTTAAATTCTCTAAGTATAACATTGTGCTAACATTATGTAAATTATAAAATAAAAATAAAAATAAACCAAACCTGTTGCCATCTAGTCAATTCTGACTCATAGCAACCCCAAGGATAGACTAGATCTGCCCCATAGCGTTTCCAAGGAGTGCATGGTGGATTTGAACTGCCAACCTTTTGGTTAGCAGCCATAGCTTTTAACCACTACGCCACCAGGGTTTCCAAATTGTAAAATATAAACACATAAAATTCATAAGGACAATAAAAAAGATGGCATTAATATCTTAATTGTAAGGTGTTTATTAATGAAACAATTATTCCGTTTGTATTAATTTAGTAATACAGTACTGTTAATTCCAATAAATTTTAGTGAAAACTATGTAATTGAAAGGAGATCTGGTGGCGCAGTGGTTAAACGTTTGGCTGCTAGCCAAAAAGCTGGCAGTTTGAATTCACCAGCTGCTCCTTGGAAATCTTATGGGGCCGTTCTACTCTGTCCTATAGGTTCACTATGAGTCGGAATCGACTAGATGGCAATAGGTTTACGTGACTGAAACTGCTTCATTATCTTGAAAGTCTTGGTTTAATTCATGGTGATAGAAGGATTGGAAATCAGGTTCCAAGTTCTGTTTCTGCCAGGGCTTCAAACCAGTTTGTTCTGGTTTGAACCCCTGCTGAGACTTTGCATTTCTAACAACTTCCCAGGAAGTTATACATAAGAATCTCACCTGGGGCTCTTATTAAAATGTAGATTCTGATTCAGTATATCTGGAGTGGAAATGCAAATTATCAGCGGGGAACTTATTAAAAATGTCAGTTTTTCACAGGGGTTCGAACCAGAACAAACTTGTTTGAAGGCCTCGTTTCTGCCCATACTTGACTTTAAGGGCTATCACAGCTGAAATACATATGCAGATTCAAATGGAAGAAGTACAAAATTGGCTTTATGTACTTAATTATGATACTCAAATTTCAATTCCATCCACCAATTATGCAAAGGTTGTAATTTAGTCTTTTTTTTCTAGTAAATGTCCACCTTCCCTGATGTCTATCAGAACTCTAGTGGTGCAGTGGTTAAGAGCTACGGCTGCTAATCAAAAAAAAAAAAAAGATTGGCAGTTCGAATTCACCAGCCACTCTTTGAAAACGCTATGGGGCAGTTCTACTCTGTCCTCCTATAGGGTCGCTATGTGTCGGAATCAACTTGACATCAACCAGTTTGGTTTGGTTTTTGGTGATGTCTATCAGTTTTCCTTGCTTAGTTTTTTTTTTTAAACAAGTGGGGTCTAAATCCACTGAAAGGTCATTTGGAAGGTTTTCAAACATGTTAGAAAATTCTTTTCAAATTTGCTAAGTGTTTAGATATGAGAGTTTTTGTTTTCTTAAGGTAATATATATATACACATATATATGTAACTGTTTTAAGTGAAAATTTACAGCTCAAGTTAGTTTCTCATACAAACATTTACACACACATTGTATGTGACCCTAGTTGCTCTCTCTATAATGTGGCAGCACACTCCTCTTTTCCACCTCGGATTTCCTGTGTCCGGTCAACCAGCTCCTGTCGCTTTCTGCCTTCTCATCTCGCCTCTGGACAGGAGCTGCCCATTTAATCTCATGGATCTACTTGAACTAAGAGGCACACTCTTCAAGAGTATCATTTTATGTCTTATAGTCCAGTCTAATCTTTGTAGGAAGAGTTGGCTTTGGGAACGGTTTTAGTTCTGGAATAACAGAGTCCAGGGGCCATATCTTCCAGGGTTCCTCCAGTCTCAGTCAGACCATTAAGTCTGGTCTTTTTACTAGAATTTGAGTTCTGCAACACATTTTTCTCCTGCTCCGCAAGGGACTCTCTATTGTGTTCCCTGTCAGGGCGGTCATTGGTGGTAGCCAGACACCATCTAGTTCTTCTGGTCTCAGGCTGATGGAGTCTCTGGTTTATGTGGCCCTTTCTGTCTCTTGGGCTAATATTTTCCTTGTGTCTTTGGTGTTCTTCATTCTCCTTTGCTCGAGGTGGGTTGGGACCAATTGATGCATCTTAGATGGCCGCTCACTAGCTTTTAAGACCCCAGACGCCACTCACCAAAGTGGGGTGCAGAACATTTTCTTAATGAACTTTGTTATGCCAATTGACCTGGATGTTCCCTGAAACCATGGCCCCCAGGCCCCTGCCCCTGCTACTCTGTTCCTCGAAGTGTTTGTTTGTATTCAGGAAACGTCTTAGCTTTTGGTTTAGTTTAGTTGTGCTGACTTCCCCTGTAGTGTGTGTTGTCCTTCCCTTCACCTAAGATAATTCTTGTAGACTCTCTAGTTAGTGAACACCCCTCTCCCTCCCTCCCCACCCTTGCAACCATCAAAGAATGTTTCCTTCTGTGTTTAAACCTTTTCTTGAGTTCTTATAATAGTGGTCTCACACAATATTTGTCCTTCTGCGACTGACTAATTTCACTCAGCGTAATGCCTTCCAGATTCATCCATGTTATGAGATGTTTCGCAGATTCATTGTTGTTCTTTATGGTTGCATAGTATTCCATTGTGTGAATATACCATAATTTGTTTATCCATTCATCCATTGATGGGCACCTAGGTTGTTTCCATCTTTTTGCTATCGTGAACAGTGCTGCAATGAACATGGGTGTGCATGTATCTATTCATGTGACAGCTCTTATTTCTCTAGGATATATTCCAAGGAGTGGGATTGCTGGATCGTATGGTAGTTATATATCTAGCTTTTTAAGAAAGCACCAAATCGATTTCCAAAGTGGTTGTACCATTTTACATTCCCACCAGCAGTGCGTAAGTGTTCCAGTCTCTCTACAACCTCTCCAACATTTATTGTGTTTTTTGGATTAGTGCTAGCCTTGTTGGGGTGAGATGGTATCTCATGGTAGTTTTGATTTGCATTTCTCAGATATGAGAGTTTTAAGGTGATATGCTTACATCATTTATTTTTAATAGATTTATTGAGGTATAATTTACATACCACAAAATACACCCATTATAAGTACACAATTCAATGTTTTTTATAAATACAGACTGTTTTACAATCATCACCACCGTTCATGTGAGGTTGCCTCCTTCAGGGGCTGTGGGTATAGGCACTAGGTAACATGTCTACTATGAATACCAGATGTTTCATGCTTTTCTGATTTTATCAAGTTGTTAAATTCTCATGGATCTCATTGTATTCCAAGAAACAGAGTAACCTGGATGCTTGAGATGGAAAAAAATTTAGGTAACTTTTATTTAACCTCTTTGGCAAAGCTGAGTTTCAACTGCTTTCTCCAATACGTAGAGTTTTATAGCCTTAGCTCTAAATATGATAACTTCATGCCAAAGCACATGCAGTCAGTCTTTCTCACACAACCCTCCTCCCTCATAACCTGGTGGGAATGAGTTTTGAGGTCTCTCTCTTTAGAAGCTGCATAGCAAAAACCTCCACTTTTCTCTGCCTTCCAGCTTACCTCACTTTTCCATACTGAACCTCTAGTTCCATCTCTTTCTAATTATCTCGCAAACAGTATCCGTTCCAATTTTTCATTTTTGGAAGTCAAATCCCTCCAAGGATCAGAAAAGATTAATGCATGTTGATTTTTCTTAGTGTGGGAGGCATTTCAGTAGTCTAAGGCTTCAAGGGGAATTCAGTCAGGACTATAACAGGGATCCTATCCTATGGGAAAGAAGGCTCACACACAAATATCTACACCACAGGTTAGAGCTTGCTATGTACCACAATAATACACTAATGCAGAAATCACCCTCTCCAGAGAGGGTATAGTCAGGAAACTTTCAGAAAAGGCTTTAGAGATAACTCTTAAGCTGGGCCTCAAAGGGCAGAGATGGATTTACATATTCAGAGAATGGGGGTGGGGGTGGGGCACAGTCAATCCTGAAACTACCTAAACAGAACTATTATTAAGCTCTTCTGTCCTTCTCAGGAGGGAAACCTGGTGGCATTATGGCTAAGCAACAGGGCTGCTAACCAAAAGGTCAGCAGTTTGAATCCACTAGGTGCTCCTTGGAAACCCTATGGGACAGTTTTACTCTGTCCTATAGGGTCACTATGAATCAGACTCCACGGCAATGGGGTTTTTGTTTGTTTTTATCCTTCTCAAGGGAGGAGCCCTGGTGGTGCAACGGTTAAGCATTTGGCTGCTAACCGAAAGGTCAGTGGTTCGAACCCACCAGCTGCTCAGTGGGAGAAAGATGTGGCAGTTGGCTTCCATAAAGATTACAGCCTTGGAAACCCTATGGAGCAGTTCTACTCTGTCCTATAGCATCGCTATGAGTTGGAATCGACTCAATGGTTAAGTGCTTGGCTGCTAGCTGAACCTATAGTTTGGAGGTTGTAACTCACCTAGTGGCTCCTTGGGAGAAAGACCTGGTGATCTGCTCTCCTAAAGATTACAGGCTAGAAAACCCTATGGGGTAGGGCTGTTCTGCTCTGTCACATGGGGTCGCTATGAATTGAAATCAACTCGATGGCACTTAACAACAACCCCTTCTCAGGCCCAAACTCATTCCAGTGCTCTCACTCCCTCATTTGCCACCTGCCTTTGTTTTACTATTTCTCTTAAAAAAAAAAAAAAAAAAAGCAAAACAAAACAAAAAGTACTATCAGTATCAGTGTACTTTTCGGAGTTTTTATCTTCACTGCTCCCACCTCCTCCACAGACACTCAAGATTAAGGGAGAGACAGCGTTCCTCCTTCGCTTTTTGCTTCTGCTATTGTTTTTAAGGAATTTACTATTAATCATCATGGGCTATATGAAAATAACAAACACTGGAAAGTTACAAGGTTTTCAGAATCTTGCAAGGTTCAAGCTGACTTCTTTCTATGATGGTAATTGAAAGATCAGTCAGATTTGTGCTGTTCACTTTTGTTCTTGAGGGAGGAGCTCACCAAACTACTTTAGTTCTTCTAACTTTGTCCTAGGCTCCACAGTCAGCCTGAGCATAAAGGCCCCTCTTCAAAATCCCACTTCCCAGCACCTAGGCTCACCAAGGTATTGCGGTTAGTAGGATACATACCTCCTCTCCTGAAGAAGGCTATTAGTATCTCTATTGACCCTCAGGCTAGCAGACAAAGGTTTCCACCCTTCACTGGAAATCTGGAAACAGGGCATTGAAACTTTCAAGCAAAGAGCATTTTTGCAGGTGACAACATTATTGGCAAAATGAGCTAGAACTCTGAGGAGAAAGAGCACAATCTACAGAATCATTTCAGTTGTATTCAATGGCCAAAATTACATTGTGGGGTTAAAAAGTAGAATCCTCAGGAAATTCTTTTCAGACTGTTTTTTGGTAAAAGGAAAGACCAGTAGATGAAGATGGAGGTAGGATAGAAGGAAGGTGGTTTTACAAGAGGAAAAAAAAAATTGGAAGAGAGGGTGTAACACATGATCTAAGAGAGAAATTATACTCAATGGAGCAAAATCTTGAAAGATAGAGAATGGCCTATGTTTAGAAGTGGAGTATGACCAGGAGGGAAGAAGGTGACTGACTATTAAAAGTGTGAAATGTGTGAAAATTAAGACCGAGGTTTAGGAAAGTTAAAGGAATAAGTTCAGTCAAGTATGAAAAAGGAGCCCTGGTGGTGCAAAAGGTTAAATACTTGGCTGCTAATCAAAAGGTTGGCGGTTTGAACCTACCCAGTGCCTCTGTGGGAGAAAGACCTGGCAATCTGCTCCCATAATGATTACAGCCTAGAAAATCCTATGGGGCAGTTCTACTCTGTCACATTGGGTTACCATGAGTTGAAAATCTACTCTATGGAATCTAACAACAACAATATCTAAAAGATAGTCAGTGGAAGGCCCAGTACAGTGGGGGCTTGGGGATAACAAAAATAGGACAGGTTTTGTAGAAGTGCCCTGGGTGATGTACTAGGAAGTCACCCTACTATGATGAAAGGGATTTGAGAATGAGTGAGGGCCAATCTGAGTCTGGATAGTATGAGCTTTTAGTGGAATCAAGTGATTTCTTAACCTTATTCAGTAATGCTTGGTAGTTTAAGAGCAAGTTAAAAAAAAAATTCAACTGAGTATCAAGAAAAAATCAATACTGAGTGACAACTTACTTCAGGGGATGATATCAATGGTGGATTTAACTAACATTTTAATCATTACACAATGAAATACATCAAACAAGCTATCTGAGAGAAATTCAAAAAAGAAAAGATTATTGAAGTAAAAAGTCAATTAACTACTTTGTTTCTTCTTTCTATGCTAGCCTAAGTCAAGAGAAAAGGAGATATCCATATTTTTATTTGCATTAGACATATATCTTCCATTCATTGTTATTAAAATTAAAAAACACAAATAATTTGTATCCTATCAGTATATTAGAATGTATCTCATTTATAAAAATTTGCATTTTAATTTTTTTATGATCCAACAAACACACAAAAATATCCAGAAGAATTCAAAAGCATGAAGAGCTAATGTCCATGATGGCATGAGACAGCACTTCCTAGTCCCTGCTGTTCCCTTCTCATTTCACAGTCCAACCCTGCAAAGGATTGTCAACTAAGTTCACATTTAACTACAAATTGTGGAGAGATTTTTTTTCCAGAGAAGGCACTGTGTTAATTTTTCTTAGCCTATTTTTGTAGTCTTCAATTACAGTAAGATAAAAACCAATGCCAAAGCATATTATCCAGGTTAAAATTCAGGACAGTAGTTAGACACATATAGCTTGCACACACATTAATCTGTTTCTCCCAACATAGTATTTGTAATTTCTACAAGCCTATCAGCATTTTCACATAATATGGTCCCTCCAACATGAGGGACAGTGACATAAACATGTTACTAAATCTTGTTACTAATGAGATTAATATAAAAATGGCAAAATCACCAAATGAAGGAACCTAAGAACATCAGTAGCTATACGCTACAGCAATATAGTGCTTAAAAGCCTAATATATTAATGAAGTCCTATTTTTAACAGGTGGTATCTAAATATCAAAGTCATTTCCAAAAAAAATAAAATCCAGCTAGTATTGACAAACTAGTACAAACTGCCTTTAAATGAAAGAAGTACAGAACTTGGTATCAAAGCTCAAGATTTTTGTGTGTACTGCTTCCATGCTTCGGTTCATTTTTCAAATCAAATTGAGAGGTAACCTGGAAAACACCCAGAAAACAAAATCCATCAACTGTAATTTATTTCCTTTACTGTCTTCTGAAATCATCAGAAGACATGAAGGATTAGCTCTGTCACCTGTGTCTTTCCCCTGCTTGTAACCTCTTGAAAGAAAAAGCACACACCTGTCAAGCTCATAGTGCAGAATGCACACACAAGCTGACGTTTAATAAATATCCTTCAATGGGGGAAGATCAGAAGCTTGCGTTTGGGAAGCAGAGAACACACTATCTCATGTACTGACCCTTTGGTATCCATCCTCCAATCCCGCATTCTGTTACCTTATCAAAATACCATCCAAAGTAAATCCTCTCTGAGTCTCCGTTGGATAGCGCTATAAATTTGAGACTCAAAATTTTGAGGGAAGATTAGTCCCAAGGAAGTTGGGAAGAACAAGCATAAGTGGAATTTACGTGGATCAGTGACATCAGGCGGAAGCTGTTTTTAAGGGATGGGGTGCTAACTCACCTGGAGAAGAAGCAGAAGCTGCACACAAGTCAAAGGTCAAAGGGCACAACCTCAGGGGCTCCCCAGACCCACGAGAAGTGAAAAGCCTGCTTTCGAGTCTCACCGTCAACGATACCTGTAGAGGTTTAGTTGTTCCTGCCTTTGACGCCAGAGACAAACCCTACCATGCCCGGCTGGGGTTGACAGGAGAGCAAAGCAGCACCTTCCCCAAATTTCAGAGCCAGGGCCCAAGAACTCCCTTGCACTTTTCTCCCCCACCCCCTCCCGCGCCAGAGGCCAGAGACACCTTCATCCTCTTTCCCCACTTTCTCCAGTCTCCCTCGCTCTTCACAGCATCGGTCTCTATGGCGACCTGAAACCGCAGTTCCCATTGGCCCGTTCAATATAAGGGCCGGGCCAATGGGGAGGGCCAGCCCTCTTCTTCCGACCAATGGGGCTGGCGGGGAGCAGGTCCGGAGACGGCGGCGTGCTGACGTTCCCGGGAGCCCAGGGCTGGCTGGGCAGGCGGGCTGGCGGCTGGGCGGGTGGCGGCGGCCTCTGGGCAGCAGAGGGGGCTCCGGGGCTGAGTCCTCGTCAACGCCGGCCGCGGAGGCGGCACCATGGGCACGGGGTAGCGGGGCAAGTTGGCCACCGCCGCCGCCGGGGTGGTGGGAGAGCCGCTCCGGGGGAGGGGGCGGGAGAGGCGGGCGGCCGCTCGGCCGCGGCACTTTTTTAATTTTTCGGGTGCCGCAGCGGCGACCCTTCGGCGCCGATGTCCCTGATTCCCGGAGCGACGACGGCCGCTGCCTAACCTGGAAAGTAAGTGTTCGGGCATGCGGGAGCGCGCGGAGAGAACTGCCCACGAGACCGCGGCTCTCGCCCCCACGCCCTGAGCCGGAGCCAGACCTGCTTGCGAGGGGCACGGAGGGGCTGGGGCCTCCCTCCCGTTACTCCGTCCCCACCGCCGCGCGGCCGCCTCGGCTTTCCTGCCCCGCCTCGTGTTCCTGCCCGCACTCGCCTGCCTGCTCCCCTCCCCCCGGCAAGCGCACAAGTTTCACCCTCCATTTGCTTTTCCCGGAGATTACTCTCCCCTGGTCTCCCCTACACGCAGCGCACGACGCCTCCCCACGTTGGTCTTTTCGGATCGAGTCTCCTGCCCCGAACCTGAGCACCGTGCCGAGCCTTTCTGGACGTCTGCCCGGTGTCTTCCCCGCCCCTGACCGCCTGGCACGCCGCCCCGCACCCCAGTACCCCAGGGCGCCCGCTTTCTTCAGCCCTCGGGGCCGTCTGTCGGTCCTGGCCCCCTCCTCTCTTCCCACGCCCCTGCTGCCTACACCGTCTCCCGTTTGCTCCCTAGTCCCGCACTCTCGCCAGTCCTGCCCTCCCCCCTGCCCCCTAGTCCCGCGCTCTGGCCGGTCCTGTTCCCCCCCCCCCGCCACCCCTTCAGTCCAGTGCGCCCCTCTCCGCTCGCCGCGCATCCTCATGCTCCACCCCTCCCGGTTCCTCAGTCCTGAGCCTCCCCGGTTACGCTCCTGCCTCTCTGCCTCCTCCTCTCCCTGCCAGGAGTTGAACCGGAGCTGCAGCACCCTCCTAGCAGATCGGGTGTCCCAGTCCGCCGCTCGGGCAGCCGGGCCCACTCCCCTTTCGCCCTGCTGGGGGAGCGAGGGGGAGGGCAGCGGGGCCGGGATTTGGCTGCGTGTTGGTGGAGTGCGACAAACAGCGAGCACGGGCAGTGGAGGCGCGGCGGCGGCCGTGGCCGCTCGGGGCGCAGCAGTAGGCAGGTGTGTGTGTGTCCTGGGGGGACGCGCGCCACCGGCTCCTCGGCTGGCGACAGATTGTGCTGGAATGCGAGGAATGCACCAGGGGCCGAGTCCACACAGCCCGCCGCGGCTGCACGGCTGCACGGCTGCACTAGCGACTTACCGGCCCAGCTCTCGCCGCGCAGCCAGAGGTCAAGGGAGCATCTTCGGAGCTGGTGAGCCTCGCTCTACTCTCCTCTCCTTGCCTCGCTCCATGCGGCAGAGAGGGCGGTAGGGGGGAAGCGCGGCAGTTCTGCTGGGCTCTGGCTAGCTTTTCGTCTGGGTTTTTGCTGCACTGGTCTTTAGGATTGAATTTGGGGCCGATGGTGGTGTAGCCAAGGTTATTGATCATTGCACAAGGCTCTCTCTAAGTTTGGTTTGCAAGGTTTGTGTAGTGACTGGTTTTTTGGGGGGATTTTCTGAAAACCTGAAGGAAAAAGGGGGCCAAAGGTTCTTAGAGTGATGAGGTTGCAGCCAATATATTTTAGCTCAATTAAAAAATGTCTGTTAATGCTCATGGGCGGGGATGTATTGCCAGAGGGATCTCGTATGCATCACTTTGCTGTCATAAGAATTGTAATTTTTTTTCTTGTCATACTGGGCCGTGTTTAGACCTCGTATAATACATAATGAATAGAGACAGAGAAGCAGTGTTTGGGCAGCGATGGGACAGATAGAACTGTCTGGTACAGTTAAATTCGGGGCGTGTCAGTTACACGGGGACACTACGATCATATCCAATTCAAGATATAATTTATTAGTGGAAATCACAGTTCTTTCTGTTCTTCTTAGAGTTTGACAGAAAAATAAATACAGCCCTACAACTTTTAAAGAATGGTAACTCATTTATATGTAAAATTGATAATAGTATGTATTTCAGTCAAATTTTTCTTTAATGCAGAAAAGCAAAACCTTGGCAGAAGATGCTCTTCTAGAATTGTCCCAGAGTCTTGTATTTTATAAAGGAAATGGTAAGAATGCTTATCTTTTTGAATGCATTATGTTGTTGTAGAAGCATCTTCATTTCTAGTGCCTGAGAAATGATTATGGAAAATGGCAACATGATAAGGTGAACAACAAATGTCCAAAATAAGTTCTTCTGGATGTTGGAGAAGCTTACTGTATGTGATTTTATTTGACACAGTTTGCTTTGGAGGTTGACTGTACTGTAAGTTTTTCCACACTTGGTTATTTTGTATCAGATTTGGGAAAATAGTCAGTTGCCTAACAAATCAGCTGTCTTCTACTTTGTGTGAATCAAGGGCATTGTAAAATATGAAATGAGAGCTTTTTAGTAAAGGACCCAAGGGAAAGGAAAATAGAAACAAATACTTTGCATGAGGGAAGGTTGTTTTTTGGCTGTTACATTGTATTTCAGATATGTCCATAATCAGTGGACCTTCTAATTTAGAGACTTAATTTGTATCCAGTAACACTGTGGAGGATATTGAGAAGTGCTTGTAAGTGCCAAGAGGAAACTTCTTATCTAATAATATCATATTACAGTAGAGTTTAACAGGTGCGTATTTGATTTGATGTGAAGATTAGAAAGTAAAAGCAAATTGAGTTTCTTTGCTGCATAAGAAATTGAAATAACCGTTCAAGTATATAGATATTATATATACCTGATCAGCTGTGCAGGTGGTTTTACTTGCTTCAGAAACCTTTCAGTTAGAACTGTAGCATTAAAAACTTTCAGGTCTATTACTGTAGGTTAAGATCATGGTATTCTATTTGTTACAGATACTTGAAGAGAGGGAGTTTTAAAACTAGTAATCCTGCAAAATTCAAAATAACATAAACTGTGTTTTGACCAAAGTACCTTCTTACCTCACCCTGTTCCCTCTGTTATATAAGAAGAGGATACTGCATTTGGTGTCTTGTATGTTATACTAAAGATTCTAATTTGGGGAAACTTAGTGTCCAATTATCTTGACCCTTACCTATACTGTGTTTGGATGGAGATAAATCTGAGAGCAGTGGTAGTGATGGAAAGCATAAGAGAAGGGAGGAAGAAAGTAGGGGCAACTGGTATTCAGCCACAAAATAGATATAAATTATTGCTTCAGTCACATCATCCTGAATAAACTGAATCTAATTCTGTAACTGGTTCTGACATAATTTGAACTTAAAGGAATTACCACCAAACTCAGTTTAATAAAAACTTCAGCAGTTGTATGACCTTGAATGTTTAGTTTGTCTATATTAAATCAGAATTACAGTGTTCTTTTCTGAGCTATACAAATTGGCAAAGTTTAATTTAAATTTTTGAAGTCTCAATCTTTAAAATCAAGTTATTGCCAGTTTTTAAAATGAGTAATTTCTATGCTGTTGACCAGGGATTGATTTAAGTAGAGAATTTTCATACCTTGGATGATGCCAACCACCTGGTAAGTCCATTCCCTTACACGAGTCATTTGAAATATTAAGGTATTTTGAGAATGCTCCATAATTTTTTTTTTCTGTTTTAGTCAGAGGTAACTCCCTTACCTTGCTTAATTCTAAAGTGGTTACATACCTTCATTCTTAATTGGCAGATAAAGTATAGGTTATTCTAGGGCGTAAATATCCATGGAATTGTATGTCACTTCTGGAAGTTGCCTTCACGCCGTAAGTATACTGGGAGATAATTACTCCTTTGATGTGTGAAATGGTTCTGTAGTGCTGTTCCTGCAACGATAAAGTGATTCTTCTGAAGCCTAGCACCAGTAGACTAGATATATTTGGAAAATTAACTATTTCACGGCAAAACACTAACTACTAATAGCTGCAAACAGAGAGAGGAAGCAAAACTTTAAGGATACATGAATGTAGGGCTTCATATGCTGCTAGTTAATTGATGATAGCAGTTACCTGCCCAGTTTGATACCCAGTGGTGAGAGATGTTAGGGTTCTTTCAGGGTAAGGGGATCAAGCCCTGTGTGACAAAGAGCAATAATCCATGTGCTTACTGATTTCTGTTGAAAAGTTGTACAATATTCAGATGTTTCTCAGATTGTCACTTTAATAATTCAGTGCAATTACTTTAATGTTTTGGGCTATGTTAATATTATTAAATTGGGGATATTACAGAATGGTGCTCCTCAATTAAACTTAGAAATACTGTAGATGTTCCATTTTCATTTGCCTAAGTTGTTTTTTTCTTTTCATAATTGAAATTTATTTTTCGTTTGCTTCACCAGGAAATGTTGGCTACATCACTGATCATTTTATTATTCTTAGTCTTGATAATATTATAGTTTATTGTGAGTCATATATAATGATTCATTGCAGATGATAAAATGTCATTATGGATTAGATTGTAAAATTTTAATACTATAAAATACATAAATTTAAATATGGAAGTCTCTGAAATATTTTAAATCAGGTTGCCGTGAAGTATTTTTTATGAATTGAATGATGTCTGGTGATTTGGTGGGTGCCAGTCCCTCTAGGCAGATATTGAATCATATAGCCCTGGAAGCCCAAAACACACAAATGAAGGACAGGGAAGGAGGGAACCAGGGAAACTAGTGATCCTCTTTGCTCAACAGCCAAGATGTGTTTGACTTCTGCAGTTATCTTTTGTAATAAATAAATACAGTGAGTTGCAAATGTCCAAGGGTGTTTATCCTGCTCTTCCCTAATCTGCCCCTTTCCCTGCCCCCACAACACCACCAGGCATCTATCTGCTTTGAGAGAGAAAGCCCCTTTTTAGGGGCCTGAACCCACTTACATAGGATAGAAGTTATACTTAGTGTCCCAGATTACGTTTAGAGTGGGTGTAGATTTTTGTCGTAGAGATGATATATGTGAAAGTGAGATAGAATGTGTAGTTGAAGTGGGGCTGTCAGGGTACTATGTAGGCTTTTGGAGCGTGTCCTGGAACTTGTAATGGCAGTTTTTCATGGAAACCTACACCCCATTTACAAAGAGACCTTGAAAACACTGTATAGGCAGCATCTGAAGTTCTGTCCATTATAAGCTCTCTTAGATTGCAAACATGAGAGGGAGATGAAACGCACCTTGGGCCAGTAAAATTAGGAGACCTGGCTCTAAACCACCTAGACAAACCATTTAACATTTGGCCTATAGCTTCCTTCTTTTAAAAGCGCAAGGTTTGGTTATATTAATTTAAGATACATTTCAGCGCAAGGTTCCCGTAATCCTCAGTGTCTTTTTTATTCTGTTTAAGAAAAAAAGGTTTCCTAAACAGGCATGTCCATAATCAGTTCTTGTCTCCCCTCCTGTCCCAAATCCATAGCAACAAGTAAGTTGAATTGCTCTTTTGAGACTTTTGAACTTCCTTTAAGTTCATCTTAGTTTTTTTTTGTTTGTTTGTTTAGATTATTTTGGGAAGTGAGGGGAAAGGATAAAGCATAATATTTTCAGTGTTTTATTCTCCACCCCCACCCCACTCCCCACTCTCCACTCCCAAGATTAACCATGATGGTCTTTTTATACAGGGAGGTGTGTTAGTTTCCTTGGACTATTGTAACAAAGTACCACAAATTGAGTGGCTTCTAAGAATAAAAATTTATTGTCTCACAGTTCTGGAGGCAGGTAGTCCAAATTCAGGGTATCGGCAAGGCCGTGTTCTCTGCAACTCTAGAGGGATATCCTTTTCGTCTCTCCAGGCTTCTGGTAGCCCCAGGTGTCCCTTGGCTTGCAGCTGCACCGTAATTCCATCTTCACGTGGCTGTCTTTCCTTTGTTTGCCTGTGTCTTATTGACTATGCAAAGGCATTTGACTGTGTGGATTATAACACGTTATGGATAACATTGCGAAGAATGGGAATTCCAGAACACTTAATTGTGCTCATGAGAAACTTGTACGTAGACCAAGAGGCAGGCATTCGAACAGAACAAGGGGATACTGTGTGGCTTAAAATTAGGAGAGGTATGCGTCAGGGTTGTATCCTTTCACCATACTTATTCAATCTGTGTACTGAGCATATAATCCAAGAAGCTGGACTATATGAAGAAGAAGGCAGCATCAGGATTTGGGAAGACTCATTAACATCTTGAAATTGTGCTCATGAGAAACTCGTATGTAGACCAAGAGGCAGGCATTCGAACAGAACAAGGAGATACTGTGTGGTTTAAGATCAGGAAATGTGTGTGTCAGGGTTGTATCCTTTCATCATACTTTTTCAGTCTGTATGCTGAGTAAATAATCCGAGAAGCTGGACTGTATGAAGAAGAATACAGCCATAGGATTGGAGGAAGACTCATTAACTTGCAGTATACAGATGACACAACCTTGCTTGCTGGAAGTGAAGAGGAGTTGAAGCACTTACTGATGAAGATTTAAGACTAGAGCCTTCAGTATGGATTGCACATCAACATAAAACAAAAATTCTTACAACTGGACCAATAAGCCACATCATTATCAATGGAGAAAATATTGAAGTTGTCAAGGATTTCATTTTACTTCGATCCACAGTCAACGCTCATGGAAGCAGCAGTCAAGAAGTCAAATGACAGCCCCATAAAACAGAATGGGACTAATGAGGCACAGCAGTCCAGGGATAAGGGCTACAAGGCAGAAGGGGACAGGAAAGCTGGTGATAGGGAACCCAAGGTTGAGTAAGGACAGTGTTGATGTGTTGTGAGGTTGTTAACCATTGTCATAGGGCAACATGTGTACTAACTGTTTAATGAGAAACTATTTTGTTCCGTAAACCTTCATCTAAAGTGAGAATAGCAGCACAATTGGAAGAGCGTAGTCGATGTTACTGAACTATGCATGTAGAAATTTTTGAAATGATGTATCTTTGGCTATGTATATTTTCACCAAAAAAAAAAAAAAAAAGGTCAAGAAGGGAGAGGGTTGACATGTCGTGGGTTGTTAACCAATGTCAAAACAATATGTGTACTACTGTTTAATAAGAAACTATTTGTTCTGTAAACCTTCACCTGAAGTACCATTAAAAAAAAAAAAACTAAAAAAGAAATCAAATGACATATTGTATTAGGCAAATCTGCTGCAAAAGACCTCTTTAAGGTATTAAAAAGCAAAGATGTCACTTTGAGGTCTAAGGTGCGCCTGACCCAAGCCATGGTTTTTTAATTGCCTCATATACATGTGAAAGCTGGACAGTAAATAAGGAAGATCGAAGAAGAACTGATGCATTTGAATTATGATATTGGCAAAGAATATTGAATATACCATAGACTGCCAAAAGAATGAACAAATTGCTTTGGAAGAAGTACAGCCAGAATGCTCCTTAGAAGTGAGAGTGGCAAGACTTTGCTTCATGTACTTTAGACATGTTATCAGGCGGGACTTGTCCTTGGAGAAGGACATCATGCTTGGTAAAGTGGAGGGTCAGCAAAAAAGAGGAAGATCCTCAATGAGATGGATTGACACAGTGGCGCCAACAATGGGTTCAAACACGGCAATGATTGTGAGGATGGTGCAGGACTGGGCAGTGTTTTGTTCTGTCGTACACATGGTTGCTGTGAGTTGGAACTGACTCGAGGGTCCCTAACAACAGCAACTCAGATTGGATTAGAATCCACCCTCCTTTGTTATGATCTCATGTTAACACAACTGATAACATTTTCACATACCCTATCTTGAAATAAGGTACCAAGGACTAGAACTTCAACATATTTTTTAGGGGGTTGGGAGGAGAACACATTCAATCCATAGTAGAGGTTATTGCTTCTTGAAGGAGGCAATACTTAGAAACACTTAACTGCACTAACCAACAAGTATAGGAGGTTTGGGTAAACCTACCCTAATAAACTGCCTGCCAAAAAAAACTCTGTTGCCTTCGAGTTAATTCCGACCCACAGTGACCCTGTAGGACAGAGTAGAACTGCCCCATAAGGTTTCCGAGGCTGTAATCTTTACAGAAGCAGACTGCCACATCTTTCTCCTGCAGTGTGGCTGGTGGGTTCAACCCACCAACCTTCTAGTAAGCATCTGAGTGCTTAACCACTGTGCCACCCAGGCTCCTTCCCTAATAAACAATCATCTTTAAAAGGTGAGGACTGATAATATTACATTGCAGGAGCCAAAACTGGAAACACTTGTAAAATGTAAAACATGCCTTTTAAATATGTATATAGTGGTTGCATTTTAATTCTAGGAGTAGTCATTTTATACAGTGTATTTGCTAGTCAGTACATGAAGAAAAATGTTATAAAGTGTTAACCATTTATGGAGCAACATGAAGCTTGTAAATTAACTCTTTAAGCTGCCTTTTGGCTCTGACATTAATCACACTTTAAAAAAATAAGTTAATATTTGAAATCTGGCAGGAAACTGTGCCAAAGCAAGAAGGACCAGAAGGAAGAAGATTTGGAATATACTTGGTGTAAATCAACAGACAGTAGTTTGATATCAAGAGGCTGTAGTTCTAGGCCTGGCTGTGCCACTAACCAGGTGTGTTTCTCACGAGCAAGTCATTTAACTCCTTTGGGCTTTAGTTTTCTCATCTATAAAATGAGAGAGTTGGACCAGATACTGTCTAGAATTGTTCTAGTACATACTTATATTTCACAACCCTTAGAATATCAAGCCTTCTCATTCAGTTACTTTTTTTTTTTTTTTTTCTCTTAAGTGAGAATGTACTGTCTTCTCCTCAAGAATTTATTACAATTTATTCTCCGGGATAAGGGGAGAAAATTGAAATTGTATACCTGACATTCTCAGCTCCTGAAAATATAAGTGTTACAGTTGGATAGCCTTGTGATTCCATGCTGGCTGAACCAGTGGCTGAATATCTGTTGTGTGAGAGTGGTGGAAAGTATTCAAGGAGTGAGCATGCTTGGGAGGTCTACAAGCAACTGTCGGCAGGGACTGAGTAATGGTCACCTCTTCTCATGGGTGCTGTTTACCTCTCAGTCTGCTGCAGGCCTGCCCTCTTGAGCTCATTTGTTAAGAACCAGTCTATTTGAGGGTCAACCCCCAATGGAGACTTAATTTTCCGGAAGTTGGGTAGAAACAGAAGGGGAATTTAGGATAATGGTTAGAGGGGAGTACTCCTGTTAAAATGAGAAAGACCCACTTACGTTTCAGCCAACTGGTTTGATTTATTCTCACAGGAATTAAATAACTGAGAGTCATTCCTCTGAAAATATGTTGCTTTTCCATGAATACTGTGTGTTCATAGGAACTCATTGATTCATATCTCATTATAGAATGTAGGTGCTTTTTGTTCAACTTTAATTTTTACATACAGATAACCTGCCAGTATTTAGAAATTGTGGTGGATTCTAACAGGATGATTTTGTTACTTAGATTTGTGCTCTTCTGTAAAAAAAAAATAGTAATTAAAAAATTAGTGAAGAGAATTTCTTCTAGACCCTGCTCTCTCTCACAAACAGAAAAAAAGAATCCCTATAGAACTTTAATATGTATACATCCATAAAACAGTCGTTCATAAACATAAGATTGCCTATATCTCTTTGTCGGAGCCCTGGTGGCGCAGTGGTTAAAAGCTAGGCTGTTAACTAAAAGGTCAGCAGTTCAAATCTACCAGCTGCTCCTTGGAAACCCTATGGGCAGTTGTGCTCTGTCCTATTGGGTCACTAGAACTGGAACCAACTCGATGGCAGTGGGTTTGGTTTTGGTATTCCTTTGCTAATACAGTAAGCACGTTATTTTCAAAGGGGAGAATCAGTTATACTAATGTATGCAGTATTAAATGAATTTTTAGTGTCATGATCAAAGTAAACACTTGAACAGGCTTTTTAGTTTCCATACCTTTATGACAATTGTAAACACTTACATAAAATAGAAACCAGTAATAACCACTTTGCAATGAAGTGAATCACATTTTCTCTCATCTGTTTCCTGGATTGAGTGGCAAATAAGGACTGATCTAGTTAGAGGTAACTTATTATTTCTGGGTACCACTAGGGGTCAAAGCAAGGGAACTGAAGACAGTTAATGCTTCAGATATCTTTTGGAGTCCTACTATGTATGAGATACTGTGTTTTATTTCAGATACTTTAAAAAAAAATTTTTTTATTGTAGTTTAAATGAAGTTTACATTTTAAGTTGGTCTCCCATACAAAAATTTATACATACATTGTTGTGTGACCCTAATTGCTCTCCCCATACTGTGACAGCACACTCCTCCTTTCCACCCCTGATTCCCCATGTCCATTCAACCACCTCCTAACCCTCTCTGCCTTCCCATCTCACCTCTGGACAGAAGCTGCCTGTTTAGTCTCTTGTATCACCTTGAGCTAAGAGACACACTCCTCATGAGTATCACTTTATGTCCCACAGTCTAGTCCAATCCCTGTCGATTTCAGATACTTCTTTAAAAGATATGTGATTCATTTTAGTTCAGCTCAATCAAAATTTATTAGTCCCCTAATGTATATCAGACTCTACTAGGCCCATGGCCAAAAAGATGACTTCCTCCAGCAAGTTTTGTAGACTGTGTTGGATTCAGTATTGGGAGTCACTAAGAAATCTGTGATTGATTTTATAAGCTAGTTGGGAAAGATAAGGCACATAAACTAGGAAGGATTGTCCTTGAAAAGTTTGCTGTATAAATAAACATGTAAAATTGCTCTGCAAGTGTATGGATAACTTAGTACAAAATCTTGTATTTAATGAGTTTTAGCTAATAATACTGTTTGCTTAGGTGTTTCTTACATAATACATTACTGGAGTCTAGATTGACAGCTGTGTTAACCACTGTCAGTGGCTTTATTTGGGAAAAACCTGTATCTGAGAAGGTACTTCCTACCAGTGATAGAATAGTGATTTTAGATCAGGTTTTAATCATAAACTTGGTTTATTTTTGGATTGTATTTCTTGAAACACTTTACCGTATAGCCTGTGTAAAATAATTAATCCCAATGAAATTGCATTATTTATGAAGGATCATAATTTATGCCTTAACACTTGCCATTTTAGTAAATTCTTATTTTCATTTTCTTAAAGCAGTACTTGTAGTTTATTGTGTTTTGTGGTTTTCTTTTATTCTTTATACAATTTATGTGCCTTTCTAAGTCTAAACTTATTATCTGTTATTGAAAATGTTCCCTTCCGTTGTTAAGGATAAACAGAAGAATGTTTTGAAAATCTCTTGTGACATCTGCTAGAATAAACAGTCTCGTTGAATTTTACCTTGAATCTCAGACTGATGGGAATTTTCCACTTATTGTCAATTTGTCAATGACTGAATAAGCAGTAAAGTCAGCTTAAAAAAGCACTGAATAAGGAAACAGAAAACAAAACTGGACTATCACAAGAACTGCTATTATGTGGGAACCTGTGATAAACAACTCAACTGTTAAATGTCTAACTCAGACTGTGGACAGAGGAGAAATATATGTCAATCTGAAGTCTGTAAACAGTATATTGGCAGGTATCAATCTTCCAAAATATTGTTTGTAGGTCATTTGTTCAGAACTCTGAATACTATTTCCTGTAGAAGCAGCATGAATCCATAAATTCACTGTTCTATACTGTAACTCAAGTATAGAAGTAAAACATTAATATCACTCCTACAGGAAAATCGTTCTTTTCCCCTCAGTTACGTACTCCATGGCAAGGACTAATCTTGACCCGTAAAGGTGCTGAACCAAAAAAACCAAACACGTTGCCGTTGAGTCAGTTCCGACTCATAGCGACCTACAGTAGAGGTGCTGGATACCTTAAATGAATGAATGAGTTTGAATTCCAGTCTTGGAATACCTCCACCTAGTACTCTTGGATAATCTCTCTGCATAAAACGCCACCCTCCATTCTTTTGCAAACTGCATTTGTGAACTTAGATAACTCCTTATATCAAATTCCTTAGTAAAATATTAATTAGAATATTTTAACAGATCGATTCATAGTTATTTTAATTTTAATTGTCAAGATAACTATCATAAGATGAGTTTATGTAGTGATCTTTCTCAAACTGTTAATACTGTAACCATTGAGCACCAAGACCAGCTTGGCCAGGCTTTGGTGTGAACTTGAGCAAACTTTCTGTGTCCTTCCCTTTTGTGAATTATTAATACTTTGTCTACTCAGGGATCCCTGGTTGCACCAGTCGTTAAGCATTCAACTGCTAACCCAAAGGTCAGTAATTCAAATCCACTAACTGCTGTTTGGAAACCCTAGGGAGCAGTTCTACTCTGTCCTATAGTGTCTCTATGAGTCGGAATTAACTCGACAGCAGTGGGTTTGGTTTTTGGTGTGTCTACTCAGCTGATGAGTTGAAGACAAAAGTAGAACTAATTTAAAGTATACAAAGTTTTCAAAGGAAAAATACTAAAAGAACCATTAGTACTATAAAATTACGTAAGTATTAAGAGTAATAACAGCAAATTTTCTAGCTTGTTTTGACCTAATAGATGAAGTAGTAAACCTGTGTTTGGTTTTAATAGTGTAGTTAGATATACATTTTGGTAGTCTTTCCCCCACCCCAAGTAATCACTTGGATAAAATTTGAATATATTGTAATATTTAAAGGCTTTTTTTCTAAAAAATATACACAGCATTACACGAGACCTTAGTAATTCAACCTTTATTATTGATGTGTTAGTGATTTAAATTAATAGTTTTTAAAAGTTAAATTTATACCTTTGGTAAATTATAAAAATTTGTCCATATAATCAATTTTTTAAGCTTTTGCTATTAAATGTTTTACAAATACTGTGTCCTCTGAGTTCATCTTATTTTTAGCAAAACTACCTTGATTTTAAGTGGAATTCTTGAAGCTGCTTTGTAGCTTGACTTCAGGTTTTTTATTTTATTTTTTCTGTTGTATCTTTGTTGTATTTTAGACAGCAGGTATATTTGATTTCCAATAACAATAGTGTATTTTAAAATGTAATTGTTAGTATTAGCTCTTTCAGAATTTCTCCTGCATGTCGTGTATATGATCATAGGTAATACTCTCTCAAAAAAGTGTTTATTGAGTGCTGTGCTATATAAAGGACAAAACAGGGATGTAAATTAATGACAGTATTATATGTGATTAGAATGGATCTAATTGTCAAGTTGAAACCAGTAAGTATACCTGATGATTTTAAAGGCAAGGCGGGACTCTTCTCTCTTTCCTGGAAGAAAAGACATTTTTTAAAGCACAGTCCTTTCATTTTATTTTTCCTCCCTTTTGCATCATTATCATTTTTCACCTTCTGCCAGAGAAAAGTGTTGAAATTGTGTCTGGCTTAAACAAAGCCTTCACAATTGATAATTTGATGAATTTTTTTAAATCGATGAGCTTTCTACCTTGAATGCCAAATGTGTTTATTTTCATAGTTGAAAATACCATCAGATTATGTAACCAGTTTTATACTTCATTCTGTTATTTATTCTGTAATTACTGTATTCTGGTATTTTGTCATCAATAGTTTTGACTTTCATAGTCTTCTGAAATGATAGTTGAGAAGACAAATGTTGATTAATCCTGAAATAGAGCTATACAATAATAACATTGTCCTTTTAACACTGCGCTAGTAAGGATTTGCTCCTTTCTCTCTATTTGAATGATATAGTTACCTCAGTGTCCTTTAATGTCACAGATACATGATCTTCCCAACAAGTTGTGTATTTCCTGAGGGTTTTTCTGTAGGTATCTATCATGTTCTTCTTTGTCTGACGAGCCCATCCTTTTCTTCAAGGTCTAACTCAGTGATTGTTCTTAGTGAAGGCTTCTCTGACCCTTTTCTCCACCTCACTTTGGGTTTAAACTTTCCCACCTATGCTTGTTAGCACTTTGCGTATAACTCTGCTACTACCATGTGTCACACTGTGTTAAAGTTGTTTCTGTGTCTGTTTCCTAGTTATGTTTTTAGCCTTGCTCAGGTTAGAACTGTGTCATGGGTACCATTGTAATTCTGTCACCTAGCAATGTACCTGACATACAGTGAGGACCAGCTGCTTGCTTTTTGAATGAAAGAATAATTAAATACTTTTACAACCTTAGTTTTCTGTCTCTAACTTGCTGTGGCTCCCCATTATTTCCACTGCAGGGTCGTGTTCAAACTTCATTGCCTACCTACCATTTAAGTCCATTCATAATCAAACCCCAACTACTCTTCCTTCCTGAGCCTTCCACATCGCAAAACGAGTGTACTCGGTGTTCCCTGCCTCCTCCTACACTCTGCTCAAATATTCGCAGTCCTCCAAGACTTAGTTAAAATCCTTCCTCTTGAACTGACTTTCTCAGACCTCTCTGGCCAACAGTGTTCTCTCCCTCTCCAGATGTATTTGTTGTCAGGCTTTTAAAGGTAAACTCTCCATGGTGGTTTTTGTATTCTTATGTGAGACTGTTAATCTCTACTGGTTAACTTTTCTGTTGTGTATTTCATCTAAATAGATTATAGCTTCTTGAGGGGAGGGTCCTTGTCTTAACATATTTTCTATTCTAGCTGACACATTTCATGTAGTTGTCACTCAGGAAATAAAGGATGTGTCTGCTGGTGATGTTGGAGAACAAGATGAACACTTAATTCAGGTATACAGAGATGCGTATGAAGAGGCAATCTCTCCTTTGTCCTTCTTTCATTCAGTGGTTATTTGCTGAAAGCCTATTATGTGTCAACTTATTGAGAGTTTTTGGAGACTTCATTTGCCAGATAAGCCATATTCAAATGAAGTTTTGCTGATCAGATTTTGGAGACCTCACTTGCCAAATAAACTGTGTTAAGTAGAGTTTTGCTTCTAAGTTGTTGTCTTCTATTTTTATATAATAAACCCCAAAAAAATACCATCCCATAAAGACAAGGGTGAAAACTGCGGATGAAAAAAAAAAACCAATTTTCTGTCTTGCAATTTTTGTTTTCATAATGGGAAGATTGTATGTTTCTAAAGCTATATAGTTGTGCTGTCCACTGTGGTAGCCATTGACCACATGGGCTATTTAATATTTAAATTAAAAATTTAGTTCCTAATTCTCACCACGTTTTAAGTGCTGAATAGCCACATATTATTAGTGGCTATTGTATTAGACAGATTTAGAACATTTCCATTGTTGCAGAAAGTTCAATTGGACAGCACTGATCATAGATAGTAATTGGGATCAGTTATAAATAATACAATTGTGGATGCTTTTAAAGTAGTAAAGGAAAGTAACATAGCTTTACCGTTTCCAAAACATTTATATTACTATTCATTTACTCTAACAACTCTGAAGTAGGTAATATGCTGCCTTCATTTCACAAACAAAATTACAAGAGAGTCACAGCTAGGGATGAAAAGAGTAGGTAACTATTAAAGGTTATTAAAATATACTAAAGGTTCAGTTTTTGATTCAGTCCTCCATACTGAAACAAAATGATAGTTGTTTAGCAGTTGGTAAGTGTTTGGTACATCACTTCAAGCATTTGATATATGATATTTTAAGTGATATTCTTGCCCTTACTTAAAATCTTGTCAACTTTCTAAAAATTTCTGTTGGGCTTTTGAAACTTCCAGTGGATTTCAGTGAGTTCTTGTCAACAACCGTTTATTTCTGAAGCCCAGTGCTAGGTGGGGAGGGATGCATAAATGAGCATGGCCTTGTCTCTTTGTTTAATGTCCTATACTAAAGACGTAACTCTCAGAAGTGCTGTAATAGTAGCAAGTGAGCCTCAGAGACCCCAGAAATGTCATTAGTGAATACAGGAAGAGTTGGCTTGTCATCTTCATCTATGTAGCAACTTTGAGTCTACCAGAGACTTTTACTCTCCGCCAGTCTCTCCACATGCTGGGACTTGTACGGGCAGCAGACGTATAAAAGGCAGGGTAAATATCCTCAAGAAGCTTGTATTAGAACTTTCTCCATGATTCTGGAGATGAAAGAAGAAAAACAGTTGTTTTGAAAATCTTTGACGTGTAGGTTTGCTTTGAAAATTAAAAAGAAGAACTGCCTGATACACATAGAAATTTTGGTATACAGAGTAAGTAAAGCTACACAAGAAACACAATTCATTTAATATGTAGAGTATCACTTTGCTTCTTAACTACAGGAGAATCAAAGCATAGTCCTCCCCCTTCCCTTATTTTTTCCTTTAATGTTGACCTTATACACAAATTTCATTTGATTTTAAGATTTCCTCTCATACAAACTAACCCTCAATGCAAAAAATATGTAAGAAACAATTTGAGTTGCTTAATATGGATGTATTTTAATATTTCATGCTTTTAACATTTAAAATATAATTTATGCTATAGTCTGTGGTCTTATTTTTCACTGCTTTTAAAAAATTAAGTGACTGGCTCTGTAAAGGAAAAGTATAGGTTATAACAGGTAAGTAGGTACCTTTCCTTCTCTGAATCAATTTGGTTGTAAAGATATGAGCACTGATAGGGTCAATCTGAAGACAAAAAAAAAAAAGCCTGTTGCCATCAAGTCGATCCCAACTTATAGCGACCGGTTAAGGTTAAGAGTTCAGCTTCTAACCAAAAGGTAGGCAGTTCGAATCCAATAGGCGCTCCTTGGAAACCTATGGGGCAGTTCTACTCTGTCCTGTAGGGTTGCTAATGAGTTGGAATCGACTTGATGGGAATGGGTTCACAGGACAGAGTAGAACACCCTCATAGAGTTTCCAAGGCTGTAAATCTTTATGGAAGCAGACTGCCACATCTTTCTATCATGAAGTGGCTGCTGGGTTTGAACCGCTTACCTTTCAGTTAACAGCTGAGTGCCAGTGTGCCACCAGGGCTCTCTATTCTGAAAATAGTATGGTGTAAGTTTTTCATTGTACTTTGTTTCATTAAAATTTTCACTTTTGTATTGAACTTCTTAAAGCTTTTTGGAGCAAAGAACAGAGTAAGAATGCATTTCCACTATACCATTCAGAAACCATTTGATAGGATATATTTAAGTTTTGCCTGTCTTTAGAATGAAACTGGATAATTTAGGCATGCTTAATTTTTCAGTAATCAGAAGTGTTTAAATGCCTTTTTTTAAGTTTAATGTGGTATCTAAAATGGAATTACTTTTAAATGACTAGCATTCTTTTCATTGAAATAATACTCGGTCCAATAAATGACAGTTAATGGAAGAAAGAAATTATCCTAATTTTGTAACTGTGAATAAGATTGGAGAAGTATTAAAACAGGCAGTCATTGATATTTAGGTTGAATGCTACTGCTTATGTCAATTCAGCTAGAAGAAGAGATGAATCTTACTTCCAGTATGTCTTCTCTCATATGTGTGATGAGCTTCTGTTACTGCAGTGATGTGCACAATTGGAAATAAAGCACAATCCTTCATGTCAGCACTTGAAGGCTTTTTTTTTTGACAGTGAGCAAAATGTTAGGCATTTCAATGTGAATAGCTCTCATGATCCAGAAAATACGAGCAGACAATTTAATTGTTCTTCACTGTAAAAATTAAATCTGATACTGAATTTAATCCAGTAATCTATTTATGTAGGGCTTTTTCTCCATTGAAAAAAAATTAAACTTGCATGCCTAAGCATCTACATTGATGTAACATTCAGAAGAAAATTCATGCTAACTGACTTAATCCACCTTGCATACTCCCTAATTTCTGTTAATCGTATTCTTCAGTCTCACCTAATTCTCTAGAATCTGGGGCTTCCAATTGTCTATAACTTTCAATACATTTTCATCAGCAATCCTATGAGTCAGAATCGACTCAATAGCAACTAATAACAAAAATAGGAGCGCAGGATAGTTTTTAGTAGTTTAGAGTCTAAATTTTAGATTTAGTCATTTTGATCATGGTTCTTCTACTCGCTGTTTGTGACTTTAGGCAAGTTGCTTAAATTCTTTGAGACTGTTTCTTTATTTGCAACATGGGCATAGCAAAGTCTAGTTCCAGAGCTGTATTTACCATATAGCTAATGGTGCTTAAGCTTGAGAACCACTCACTTGCCTGGGTCCCTTTCAATAGCCTGAAGGAAACCTAACAGTTTATAAGTGATCATGTGTTTTTGTAAAATTTGCAAAAGTAAGAGATTTTTAATGGCAGCTGGTTTAGATCACTGTATCTTTGCATCCCACCTTCCCCTTCCCCATCCAGCCTCACAGCCCCCCCCCC
>NW_004443972.1:13830914-13894581 GCF_000243295.1 Trichechus manatus latirostris
TCTTTCTCTCATGGCAGGTTGTGTTAGCATGGCCATGGGCATTTTTAAATCCAGTTTATGCAAAACTGAGTTGGGGATACATTTACTTTGAATGCAGTGTTTTTGTTTTTTTTTTAAATGTAGTTTGTAGTTATTTCTGTGTATAGCTAAGTCATTGCTAACCAACCTGTGTGGGAATGACTTTCAGGAATATTTATGATCCACTGTGCGGACTTACCTGTCATTGTGCCATGAAAGTGCAGGACCTGAGGTTGTATGAACATATCTGTAGTATCCCACAGTGGAAGTATGTGGATGATGGAGAGGAAAAAAATTTGAAATATATAGACCAAGAAGCTAGTCTGTATAAAATTCTTCCAGTCATTAGATATGGGATATTGTAAGCAGAGGCTTCATTTCTCATAGAAGCTTGATCTAAATGGAAGTTCTCTCTTGTTGAGAATAAACTTGATAATTCAGCCTGTACAATTGTAAGTGTACTATTGATTAAAATTATTATTTCTAGTGTTTCTGTATGACATTATAGAAATCACTCTGACACGGAAAAGTAATAAATTTTTAGATCACTCTGAAAGCAGTAATGAAGTGGAGGAGAGATATTTCCAGTAGAAGTAATGAAATATCATGAAACTGACCTTTTCTACTTTTTTTATCTTCTGCACCCAGCAGAAGAGTGGGTGCTAAGTGTTTGTAGTCTGTGTAGTTTGTTTTTTTAACCTAAGCAAGGACATTTTTATTTTTACATTGTACTTAGTGGGTGGGAAACACCCAGCAGACTATTCTGTCTGCCTTGCTCATGTTGCCCTGGCACTCACTGTCAGTACAGTGTCACCTGACCCAGCAGCTTTCTACTGCAAGCCCCTGTGACTTTTGGCCTGAAGGCTTTCTCTGGCTTCTGGAAGACTTTTTCTGCCACCTGTGTTGGGGGCAGTTCAGAAGTGCCAGGGGGTTTTCATCTCTAGGAGCAACCCTTAACAAAAGACTGATGAGAGCTGGAATAACAGCCCAGCTTCTTCATCCCTCAGTTGGGGCATCTTTGAGGTGTGCCCCTGCATGCTCCCTGAAATCCGCAGTGGGAGGGAGTCCCATTTGCTCACAACAGTGATCTACTGATTAATGCACCCTGTATTGGCTTCTTTTCCTGGCCTATCTCTCTTGTCCGCTTCCCATATAAATTACTTGCACTCCTTTTCTCAAAGTCTGCTTCTGGGGGATCTCAACCCAGAACAGACAGTCGTAATTCATATAAGTGTTTAGACATTTGAGTAGTTCCTTGTATTAGGGACAGGCCACAAAATCCAGGAGACTTGAGTATTTACATTTATGTTTTTGGGCAGGAGTTAATAGCTTTCATTTAGATTCTCAAATAGTTCTTTGCCCACTTCCCCTCTGCACCTCAACAATTAAGATCTAGTGCAGGAAGGAAAAAGAGCAATCCTTCTTTTCTTTTTAACTTAAGGCATTAGAGCAGTTATTTCCCTTTCAGAAGAATGGTCTACTGAATCTTTTTAGACACAACCAGGAAATCACTGAGGCGTTGCAGATACATGTGTGATCATATCTCAGTAACGAAAGATACGATTTTAGGTTTGCATGCATGTTACTGGTTATCATCATCCACATATATGGTCAAAACTGTGCTATGGTGTCACATTATGATCTTTTGCCTGCACTTTTAGGGGCTCATCCTCTGGAGTTTTAATTGAAATAAAATAGCGTTAATATCAGGTTAGAGAAAAGCTATTTTAAATTTAGAAAATCTCACTTTTAAAAGTTTTTTTTTTCTGATTATAAAAGTAATCCATGCTTATGTAGAAAAATCTTTAAATGCAGAGAAGTACAGAAGAAGAGAGTAAAACCCACTTACCCAGAGATGACCACTGTTAACATTTGGTTTTATATACTCCCAGGAGGTTTATACTTTTTCTAAGTATATCCGTTTTATTTAAAAAAAATTGGGATTGATGATCATCGTTTTCTCATCTCATTAAATATTCTCCTAAAACATGGTATTTAATGTTTACATAGAATTCTATTATGTGGATATTCTGTGATTTATTTAATCTATCTCTTATTGGACAATCATGGTTTTTCTTTCTCTAATTTCTTGAGTTTATATTTATAAGTAATAAAATTCCTAATTTATGACTACATGAAAATTAAGCCACAGATATCATTGCCACACTTATCTGAGGATCACGCTGCTAATGAGGTTAATGCTTATAGAACTGTAGACTTTCAGACCTAGGAAGGTTGTTAGACAGCACCATATGCAGTACCTTCCTTTTATAGGTGAAGAGCCTGAGGTCTGGAGAGGTGGTCACTCATATGCTTGCCTGTCTCAGGAGGTGCTTTCCTTAGTGGTCATATCCATGTGTGTCTCCCTCCTGATCTTCCTTAATGGGAACAGTCTTTGCCTCCCAGGTTTCTGATGAGTCCTCCCCTTGATAAATGCCAGATTGCTCTCAGCAGTCTGCATCTCTGCTTTATTTCTTAAGGTAATCAGCGTGTTTAGAACTTTCAGTTTGTTGTTCCCATGGTCACCTTGCATTAGGCTACTATGTAGGAATACTTCGGGAGGCTTGATTTCAAGTTGAGTGGCAGGAAGCAATGGCAGGTCAGTGGCATGTTTGGAATCTGGGTTACAGATATAATTTTTGTCATCCATTCTCGAAGGCAGGCCTAAGTCTTAAAGAAGAGTGGGATCTCAGTCTTAGCTGGAAGCCTAAACCAGGTACTGTGTTTCTATCCCAAAGTTATTACCCAGATTGCAAAGGCTATAATCTTATTGAGAGTTAACATCTCTGTCATTTCATGGGTTAATTTTTATATATATGTATGTGTGTGTGTATATATATATATATATATATATATTTATTTTAAATTTTTTATTCTGCTTTAGGTGAAAGTCTGTAGAGAAATTAGTTTCCCATACAATAGTTTGTACATAAAGTATTCCATGACATTGGTTGCATTCCCCACAATGTGTCGGCACTCTCCCCATTTCCGCCCTTGGTTCTCATTTCCTTTCGTCTAGATTTTCTGCCTTTCTGCTTTCTCATGTTTGCTTTTGGAAAATGTTTTCCTTTTGATCTCGTATAATTGATTGTTCTAAGGAACACATTCCTCTCAGGTGTTATTCTTTATTTTATGGGCCTATCTATTGTTTGGCTGAAAGTTGGTCTCTGGGAATGGTTTCAGTTCCAGGTCAGACGGATGTCTCAGGGCCATGGTCTCAGGGTTTCCTTCAGTCTCTGTCAGACCATTAAGTCTGGTCTTTTTTGTGAATTTGATTTTTTCTGCATTTTTCTTCCACCCTGTCTGGGACCGTCTTTTGTGATCCCAGTCAGAGCGGTTGGTAGTGATAGACAGGCACCATGTAGTTCTGGTTTTGGAGTCATGTAGACTCTGGTTCATGTGGTCCATGTGTCCTTAGTCGTTTGGGCTAGTTGCTTTCTTGAATCTTTGTTATTTTTGGTTTTGCTCTGGACAGGAAGAGACCAATAGTTGTGTCTTAGATGGCCTTTCGCAAGGTTTTAAGACCCCAGATACTAGTCACCAAAGTAGGATGCAGAACGTCTCTATGAACTATGTTGTGCCAATTGATGTAGTTGTCCCTGGAGTCTCTGGTCCTTTGCCTTTGAGCCTAGGAACTTTGTCCCACAAGGTGTTTGGTTATGTCTAAGAAGTTTCCATGACTGTGCCCCTTGTGTACTCTGTTGTCTGTATTAATATACATGCAGCACCTACAATTATGTATATAGAAATGTCCACAAGCAAACCTATATCTGCAGGTGGGTGTGCTCCCTTACACCCTCCCACACCTCTTTAACATACCTATCTACCTCTATATCCATTCATAAATTATCGTTTGTCAGTACTATTGCTGCAGAATTGTCTATGCTATATAGTTACCGTAGTTGCCTTTTATTCTTGTGTTCCTCTCAGAGTCTTCCCTTGCCTTGGTCGTGTTGTGCAGACTTCCCCCATATTGTATATTGCCTTTCCCTTCACTTATATTAACATGTGTCTTCTATCTAGTTAGTAATTTTCCTTCCCTGCCCCTTCCACTGCCGGTAAACATCAAAGAATGTTTTTTTTCTTTTTTTCCTGTGTGTAAACCTTTTGTTGTTACTTTATAATAGTGGTCTTATACAATATTTGTCTTTTTGTGATTGACTTATTTCACTCAACATAATGTCCTCCAAATTCATCCATGTTGTGAGATATTTCGCAGATTCATCATTATTCTCTATTGTTGCATAGTATTGCATTGTGTGTATGTACCATAGTTTGTTTATCCATTCATTCGTTTATGGTCACTTAAGTTTCTGTCTTTGCTATTGTGAATTATGCTGCAGTGAACCTGGGTGTGCATATGTCTATTCATGTCATGGCTTTTATTCCTTTAGGGTATGTCCCTAGGAATGGGATTGCTGGATCATATGGTATTTCTGTTTCCAGCTTTTTAAAGAAGTGCCGTACTCTTTTCCATAGTGGTTGTACCATTTTCTGTTTCCACCACCAGCGTATAAGAGTTCCAGTCTCCCTACAACCTCACTAACATTTGTTATTTTCTGCTTTTTTGATTAGTGCCATTATTGTCAGAGTGAAATGGTATCTCACTGTAGTTTTGATTTGTATCTCTATAATAGCTATAGGGTTGCTGTAGCGTCGCTGTAAGTCGAAATTGACTCAACAGCAATGGGTTTGTTTTATTTTTTTTTCCAATGGTTAATGATCGTGAGCATTTCCTCATGTGTTTGTTAGCTGCCTGAATGTCTTCTTTGGCGAAGTGTGTTCACATTGTTTGTCTATTTTTTAATTGGATTGTTTGACTTTTTGTTGTTGAAGTGTTGAAATTTTCTATAAATTTTAGAGATCATACCCTTGTCAGATATTTCATAGCCAAAAAATTTTTCCCAGTCTGTAGGTTCTCTTTTTACTCTTTTGGAGACGTCTTTTGATGAGTATAAGTGTTTAATTTTTTGGGAGGTCCTATTTACCTAGTTTATCTTCTGCTGTTTGTGCATTTTTAATTATGTTTGCTATTCTATTTATGTGTATTTGGTTTTAAGGTTTTAGATTTTATGAATTCTTTTTGGTTGATGTATTTTGCATAGTAATTGCCATTTTGTTTTCAAATTTTAGCAAAGACTGAACACAGATACACAGTGTTGTGGAATCCAGATGTAGCCCTTTATTTGACGTTCAGATGTCTTTGAAAAAGTGGAGCCAAACAGTTTTGCATATTCAAAATGTATGTTTTTATACAAAGTAAATATAAGATAGAGTTTTCCTGAAGGGTTAAAGAAAATGACCCATACGTTCTGTGTAAGGTAAATTAATCAGATGATTCCTAAATCATTCTCACATTGCCATGAAAATATTAAAATGGTCCTCTCTCTATTCTTGGGCTTATCATATTGATGAAATGGCTTCACCCAAGAAATTCTTTCTACTGCATGTTAAATATGTGGGCTTAGTACTTGAAGCACTGATTTAATGGTACATGGTAATGCCTGCAAGTAAATAAGAAAAGCTAAACTAAACATACTGTTGAACATAATTTTAGGCTTAGAAGTTCCATAGAAGAAATTGGTGAGGTGGCAGTGAGCGATGCTAAAGAAATTTACATGAGGATATGTCAGGAGTCTGTTGCTTCAAGCATCATGTCTTATGGTCATTTTATTTAAATCTCTGAATTAAACTTGGAGGAGGGGAAGGGCCTGTCTATACTGCCTAGCTAGCCAAGGAAAATCTCATAAGTGATAAAGTGGAGTCCCTGGGTGGTGCACATGATTATACACTCAGCTACTAGCTGGAAAGTTGACTATTTGAACTCACCCAGATGTACCTTGTAAGAAAGTCTTTGGAGATCTTCTTCCGAAAGGTCCCAGCCGTGAAAACCTTATAGAGCACAGTTCTACTCTGAAACACATGGGATTGCCATGAGTTGGAGTTGACTTCATGGCAGTTGATTTGTTTTTTTGGTTTTAAGTGATACAGTTAAATCTTGTCATATTACTGTTTTTGTTATTGTGTGCTGTCAAGTTGATTCTGACTCATAGCGACCTTATATGACAGTAGAACTACCTCCGTAGGGTTTCCTGGGCTATAATCTTTATAGGAGCAGATCGCCAGGTCTTTTTCCCGTGGAGCTGCTGGTGGGTTTGAACTGCTGACCTTTCACTTAGCAGCTGAGCGCTTAACCATTGCACCATCAGGGCTCTTAGTGGGGTAAGAAAGTTCAATCCTGTGAAATGTGGGGTCAGATCTCTGCAAAGTTAATGAAGTCAACCAAAGCAAACCTGCAAAGCAAACTAGCCAGCCACAAATTCCAGTTTCTGAAGGCCAATTCTGTTATGTATAAATTTTTTATATCTGAGTTTACATTATTCAAATTTGTGTAGATGTGAGATACTTTATCATAAGCTTTTACTATAATTTATTCATTATGAAAGTTTTTCAAAGTCTTCATAGGTACCACAGTTGTCCCTATCCTGAATTTGTTGGTGACCAGAAACAAATTCAGGATAGGAACCAGTTGATGTTATCTGTTAGCCATATCAATGTAAAGCAGTGAAACTATTATCAGTAAGTATGCTTTCAGAAATCTCACATGCTGGTTATGTATCTCTTAGCAATGGACAAACCCTGAGGTCTGAGGTCTGGACCTGAGACATCTTGGTTTGGCTAAAACCTACTCTAAACTCTTAGATGTCTACATGTACAGTCCTGTACTTTATAAGTGTTATGGATTGAATTGTGTCCCCCCAAAATATGTGTTGTAAACCCTAAACCTCTAATCCTGTGGATGTAATCCCATTTGGGAAAAGGGCTTCCTTCGTTACGTTAATGACACCATTATCAGTGTAGGGTGTGTTTTAAACCAGTCACCTTTGAGATATAAAAAGAACAGATTAGGCATGGAGAAGGAAGCACAAATGGAAGGGAAAATACATTCCACATGAAGATTGCCAAGGAACCAAGGAACAGAAGCGGAAAAGAGACAAGGACCTTCCACCAGAGCTGACAGAGAGAGAAAGACTTCCCTTAGAGCTGGTGCCCTAAATTTGGGCTTCTATCCTAATTATGGTATTGGCTAAGAATATTGAATATACCATGGGCTGCCAGAAGAATGAACAAATCTGTCTTGAAAGAAGTATAGCCAGAATGCTCCTTAGAAGCGAGGATGGTGAGACTTTGTCCCACACACTTTGGACATGTTGTCAAGAGGGACCAGTCCCTGGAGAAGGACTTCACGGTTGGTAAAGTAGAGATCAGTGAAAAAGAGGAAGACCCTCAGTGAGATGGATTGACGCAGGGGCTGCAACAATGGGCTCAAGCATAACAACAATTGTGAGGATGGCGCAGGACAGGGCAGTGTTTTGTTCTGTTTGTACATAGGGTCGCTATGAGTTAGAAACAACTTGATGGCATCTAACAACAGCAGCCTCCTAAACTGAGAAAATGAATTCTGTTTGTTACAGCCACTCACTTGTGGTATTTCGGTTATAGCAGCACTAGGAAACTAAGACAACAAGTAAAACACACATATGAGCTAAATTCACATTATAAATTCTTAATCTATAATCTGCTCCCCTGTTGTATGTACCAGTGAGAGGAAGAAAACCTGTTGATAGCGGTGGATGGTGAGCCCAGCTGTTTGAAGGCCACTGGAGACTTGCTCAAAACTGTAGGTTTATATGATTGCATAGCAGAACATCCTGGGCAAGATACACCATGTTTTCCATCAGCTAATCCAGCAGGGAATTCAGGACTTTAACCACTGCCTACCCCCCCCCCCGGAAAAAGAACACACACACAGAAAATGATCTCGGCCAATCCAGGTGGAGGTGTGCTTTTTACAAGTAAAGAATTAGAAGGAACTGTGCCAAAGTGAGAAACCCTGGTTGCGTAGTGGTTAAGAGCTATGGCTGCTTACCAAAAGGTTGGCAGTTCGAATCTACCAGGCGCTCTTGGAAACTATTATGGGGCAGTTCTACTCTGTCCTGTAGGGTCGCTATGAATCAGAATCGACTCAATGGCAGTGGGGTTTTTTTGCTTTTTGGTGCCAAAGTGAATGAACTACTTCACTGCAGCAGATCAGCTTCCATACCATTGAAATATTAATTATGGCCTGATCTCTTTGAAAGCCAAACAGCAAGGCATAGACCCTGAAAAAAGAGTGAGGTATCAGTCTTAAGGCAGAGCACCCTGAAATTCTGTTGGCATATTGATCAACGGGGATTAGGCTTGAGGTCCAGTTCTTGGCAACAATTTCCTTATCAAAAAATGGTTATAGCCCCATGCCAGCTAAGCCAGGTATGCAGGTAAACAAGCTGGTAACTATAATAATGGATGAGTATTCACAACCTGCTGCCTATATATAGCCAAATAAACCAAGGACAAAATTTATTCCCTCAGCTCTTGTGTTCTACGGAGAAATTTCTGTTCAGACTAAAAACATCTTCAGTGTTCTAAAATAGTCTGGCAAAGGTTCGAGATCTTAAATTTGCAGTTTTGCTTTTGAAAGGGTATGGTTTGAAGCTTAATATTAACCTCATGTCAGCTACAGGATGTGAGGTTGTTGAATAGAAGGGAAGTTTTAGCTTTATGCCAGATTACAAAGACATGATTATTATGATGATTTTGAGTTTGTTTTTTTTTTTAAATTAGGGAAGAGTTCAGAAAAATTACTTCTATACCTTAAAAGTAATTGCACTAAGTTGTATGTTTTGTTTCTCCCAGTCAATGTTTAAGGTGAGACGCTCACAAGCAGATGACATACTATCATCTTAGCTTTCAAAGTTTAATAAACACATAGGACTATGCTGGCAATGTATGTGGTCTTTAAATTCCTTTTACTAAATGATATAACACATCTTAGAAGTGTGGTACTAAGTGCCATACTAATCAAGGTTAGTGGAATCATCAGCAGGCGTGTGTCGTCTGCCTATGTCCACTGCTCTACCTTCGCAGTATCTCATCTTTTTCATTAAAGAGCTTTCTGAATATTTTGATTGAATCACCTATTAGTGATGGCTTAAATGTTAATTAATATGGTCAACCACAAACAAAATGTGAAATATCAGCATAACATTTTGATAATTGCTGAAAAACATAATTTTACCTTTTGGGATTAATGATACTGGAGTTTTTGTTGTTATTTTGTTTAGGGTTTTTTATGGAATATGTGCAGAGAAACATGGAAAAGTGCAGAGAGTGCTGTAATGAACACCCATGAAACTGTTATCCAAATTGAGGAAATCTTATTTTGCTAAATTTGCTTAAGGCTTCTAAGTTCATCTTTATTTTTTTCACTGTGTTTTTCTTTTTACTACATATGCATATTTCTGTAAATATGGGTTTTTTTTAATGCTGAAAATCTTTGTTATGGTTATGATTTCCTGTTACTTTCCCCTTATTATTAGAGTTAGTGAATCCCACCTACTAAGTACTCCAGTGGACGGGACTTGTTCCCATTCCTGTTCTAGGCTGGGCTGCCAAGCTAGCATTCTGCAGGAGGTTTCTGTTATTTTTTTTTCCATTAGTAGGGGTTACTTAAGCAGCATTATTTTTTTTCCAGCCTTTTCAGCTCTCTGACAACTTAGATGTTAAATTTAGCTAATTTTTAAATTCAGCATAGTTTTAAACTTTTTTTCAATGTATTTTATTTAAGTTTCTGTAGACAGTTTGTCTTTTTTTGTACTTAAAATGCAGATCATGATGTCTTTACCAATTTGTAAAAGATTTCAACTAAGAGCAACCACATTTAAGGAAAAAGAGTTCATTAACCTACAACATGTGATATTCTGTTCTCTGTCATTGATAGCAGCTGAATAGGAGTAGATAAATATTAATTATTCTTTGATTTATTCATTAATCTCTGACTTTAAAATATTTTAATTTCATTTAAAAATGTAAATGACCCAGACAAGCAGCCTCAATTCTTTTTCCAAGTTATGAAATAGAAATCTATTTCTGAATGTATTTATTATTTCCCTGCAGATTCTACAGATTTCAGCAAATCTGGACCTTTTGCTGTTCTGACTTGCCTTATTATTTCCCTATTTCTCTTTGTAACTTCAAGGAAAGAAATTGCAGCCCATTTTTCACATTTACTTGCCTTAGTGGTGAAATTCAGGGCTTGCCCATACCTTATCTCTACAGTTCTGCTTCTGCCCTAGCTTTGATCAGGGCTACCTGTGTGGCTTAAATCTTTGTCTCTTGAGTTCCTCCTTTGTCATGCAATGAGAATGTCAGGAAGAGGGGAGACTCACTCAGTCTTTCTTCTCCACCTTGGGCTCAGGACTGCTACTGCTTCACAGGGAAAGCCAAGTTGCAGGCCTGTCCCATATCTCTAGGTCAGCAGGGTAAACCTCACTGACGGACCTTTTCTATTCAGCCCAGAGTTTTTACTGATTTCTGTGGAACGCTTCCTGTCTTCTTAATTTTAAGTAACTAGCAGCTTTTAAAATTTGCATCTTATGTAGAATCTTTTCTTTGTAAATGTCACTGCTTACATAAAAATCATTTACTGAAATGGTCAGTATTTTTTCAGGAGAGAGAGAGAAATAAAAAACCTCCAAGATATTTAAAGGAAAATTATATAAATAGGAAATTAACAAAGTTTTTAAACCAGTAATTCAAGTGCTTTTTAAAATTGAGATAATTCACATACCATAAAATTAGCCCTTTTAAAGTCTACAATTCAGTAGTTTTTAGTACATTCACACAATTGTACAATTATCACCACTATCTAATTCTAGAACATTTTCATAACTCCAAAACAAAACCCTATACCTATTAGTAGTCATCTGCATCCCCCTTTCCTTCCCCCAGACCCTGGCAACCACTAGTCTCCTACCTGGCTGTATGGATTTGCCTGCCTATTCTGGACATTTCATATAACTGGAGTTATACAATATGTGGCCTTTTGTGTCTGGCATTTTTCACTTAATGTAATATTTTCAAGGTTCATCCATGTTGTAGCAGGAATCGGTGTGTCATTCCTTTTTATGGCTGAATAATATTCCATTGTATGGATATACCACATTTTGCTTATCTGTTCGTTTGTTGATGACCATTGGGGTTGTTCCACTTTTTGTCTGTCGTGAATAGTACTGCTATGAACATTTGTGTCCAAGTTTTTGTGTGGACATATATTTTTAGTTGTCTTGAAATTGTTGGGTCATATGGTAGCTCTGTGTTTAAACTTTTGAGCAACTGCCAGGCTATTTTCCAAAGCAGCTGTACCATTTTCTGTCCCTACCAGCAGTATACGAGGGTTCCAGTTTCTCCACATTGTCAGCAACACGTGTTATTTTCTGTTTCACTGTAGCCATTCTAGTGAATGTTAAGTGGCATCTTGTTGTAGTTTTGATTTACATTTTCCTAATGATCAAAAACATTGAGCTTTTTATGTGCTCATTTGTCATTTGCATATCATCTTTGGAGCAATGTGCGCTGAAATCCTTGCCCATTTTTAATTGAGTTATTTCAAGTGCTTCTGTTACAACTACTGTGATCACTTTTGGGGAGAGAGAACTTCCTAGCATTAAATGATAATGTGTGAGTGAAATGTGTGTGGAGAATCAACCACCAAAAAACACATAAAAACCAAAAAACTGGTTGTACAGATCAGCATAATCCACCCATGTGTATTATTGAAATGGTGTCAAATTAGTTTATGGCTTTAGTGTTGGATTTTAAAACGTTGTTAATGTTAGTGATATTTTGCTATATTCTACTGTAGTAACAGTCATGTTTGTAGAGTTGATATCTGTGGTCTGTCATGCCTTAATTGTTTATCTGTGCTGTCTAATATGGTAACCACTAGGCATATGTGGCTACCTAAATTTAAATTTAAGTGAATTAAACTAAACAATTTGGTTCTTCATTCAAGCTAACCACATTTCATGTGTCAGTAACCACATGTGGCTAGTCCTAATATATGGGGCAGTGCAAATACACGTTTCCATTATCACAGAAACTTCTGTTGGACAGTGCTGGTCTAGATTTATTTATTTATATTTCTTACTCTAAGGAAAATGTCAATGTAATTAAAAAAAATTCCTGAGTCAGCTTAAACCAACCAGTTATAACACAGAGTTAATTCCTACTCATGGTGAACCCTATGTGTGTCAGAGCAGAACTGTGCTCCATAGGGTTTTCAGTGGTTGATTTTTTAGAAGTAGATTGCCAGGCCTTTCTTCCAAGGTACCTCTGGGTAGACCCAAACTGCCAGCAGTTCAGTTAGCAGCCAAGTGTGTGCTTGCACCACCCAGAGACTCACAAAGTACAGATTGCATTATTAGATGACACTGCATCCAATCATTGAATTCCTGTTAACATTGTCTTCATTCCTGTGCATTTCACGTGTCTTTGATATTTGTAGCAATCTTAACACCTCTGTAGTCATTTGCAATCTGATGTTTTTGTTCTTGTTGCTGTTGTTGGTCCTCAAAGGGATCAAATTGGCTTCTTTTTTTTTTTTTAAGACACCCTATAATGCACTAAAAAAACTCACTGCCATCGAGTTGATTCCGACTCATAGCAACAGTATAGGACAAGGTAGAACTGTCACATAGGATTTCCAAGGCTGTAATCTTTGGGAAAGTAGACTGCCACCTCTTTCTCCCGAAGACACCCTGTAGCCCTTTGAAAACTCTTTAAAAGTTTTGCTTGCAGGTGACGGTGTGAAGGATGAGAATCGAATTCTGAAAGTTCGTGGTTTAGTGATTCTTAGTCTGCACACAGACCAATTGATTGCATTTTAACTAGCCTTCCCCCATCTGGTGTGAAAATATTGAATATTTGTGGCTAGATTCTGAATATTAGACATCAAAAGTAGTCATCTGGCCCATCTCTAAATCACCAGATGCTAGCTACTCACTAGTGTGTCCTTAGAAAATCAGTGTTTTGAGTTGGGGAAATTGGTATCTTTTGGAAAGTTGAGAAAAGCATTAGGGATCTGTGGTTGATTTTGTTTTCTTTTGTTGTTGTTGTTGCTCCAGTTCTCATGGTAGAGTTAATTTTTTGTCCTCAATTGCTTATTTTATTTTTTGTTAATAGATTTTCTCAAAGGTCCCCTAATTCAGCAGACTAGTGCCATTCTGGAAATTCTTGATCCTTTCTCTACTTTTTCCTTTCTGTGTTACAGCTCTTCTATGGTCATGTGTGTTTGTTTTCATTTTTCCTTTTATTCTGTCCTTATATTGTTGAGATTTGGATCTTTAACTTGTAATAATTGATCCCTGACCATCTCATAAATTTCATGAGGCTGTGTAGTCTGCCAGACATTAATTAACTCTCGCTAGGTGCATTAGCCACCACGTGTCTGCCAGTTTGTCATACCGTGGTGGCTTGTGTGTTGCTGTGATACTGGAAGCTTTGTCGCTAGTATTTCAGATACCAAGATGGTCACCCTTGGTGGACATGTTTCAGCGGAGCTTTCAGACTAAGACAGACTAGGAAGAAGGACCTTGTGGTCTACTTCTGAAAAAGATTTGGCAGTGAAAGCCTTCTGAATAGTAGCCAAACATTATCTGATATAGTGCCAGAAGATGAACCCCTCAGGTTGGAATACACCCAAAAGACAACTGGGGAAGAGCTGCCTCCTTAGAGTCAACCTTAATGACGTAAATGGAGTCAAGCTTTGGGGACCTTCATTTGCTGATGTGGCATGAATTAAAATGAGAAGAAACCACTGCAAACATCCATTAATAATGGGAACATGGACAGTTCGAAGTATGAAACTAGGAAAATTGGAAGTCGTCAAAAATGAAGTGGAATGCGTAAAGATTGATATCCTAGGCATTAGTGAACTAAAATGGACTGGTATTGGCCATTTCAAATCAAACAGTCATATGGTCTACTATACTGGGAATGACAGATTGAAGAGGAATGGTGTCATGTTCATTGTAAAAAAAAAACATTTCAAGATATATCCTGAAATACAGCACTGTCAGTAATAAGTTAATATCCATACGTCTACAAGGAAGACCAGTTAATGCAACTATTATTCAAATTTTCGCATCAACCACTAAGGCCAAAGATAAGAAACTGAAGATTTTTACCAACTTCTGCAGTTTGAAATTGATCAAACATGCAATCAAGGCACGTTGATAATGACTGGCAATTGGAATGCACAAGTTGGAAATGAAGAAGGATTCGTAGTTGGAAAATATGGCCTTGTTGATAGAAATGATGCTGGAGACTGCATGATAGAATTTTGCAAAACCAATGACTTCTTCATTGCAAATATTTCTTTTTTCATCAACATAAGCAGCAGCTATACATATGGACCTCGCCAGATGGAATGCACAGGAATCAAATCAACTACATCTGTGGAAGGACAATGGAAAAGCTCAGAACAAAGCCAGGGGCTGACTGTAGAACAGACCATCAATTGCTCATATGCAAGTTGAAGTTGAAGTTGAAGAAAATTAGAACAAGTCCACTAGAGTCAAAGTACGACCTTGAGTATATCCTACCTGAATTTAGAGATCATCTCAAGAATAGATTTGATGCATTGAACACTAATGACCGAAGAACAGACGAGTTGTGGAATGAGATCAAGGAAATCATATGTGAAGAAAGCAAGAGGTCATTAAAAAGACAGGAAAGAAAGAAAAGACCAAAATGGATGTGAGAAGAGACTTTGAAACTTGCTCTTGAATGTCAAGTAGCTAAAGCGAAAGGAAGAAATGTTGAAGTAAAAGAGCTGAACAGAAAATTTGAAAGGCAGGCTCAAGAAGACAAAGTAAAGTACTATAATGAAATGTTCAAAGACCTGGAGATAGAAAACCAAAAGGGAAGAACATACTGGACATTTCTCAAGCTGAAAGAACTGAAGAGAAAATTCAGGCCTCAAGTTGTAATATTGAAGGATTCTACTGGGAAAATATTAAATGAAACACGAAGCATTAAAAGAAGATGAAAGGAATATACAGAGTCACCGCATTGAGGAAATCTGCTGTAAAAGGCCTCTTTAAAGTGTTAAAAAGCAAAAATGTCACTTTAAGGACTAAGGCATACCTGACCCAAAGCCATGGTGTTTTCATTCACCTCATGCATGTGAAAGCTGGACAATGAATAAGGAAGACCAAAGAAGAATTGATGCCTTTGAATTATGGTGTTGACAAAGAATATTGAATATACCACGGGCGGCCAAAAGAATGAACTAATCTGTCTTGGAAGAAGTACAACTAGAATGGGATGTTCCTTAGAAGCAAGGATGGCAAAACTACATCTCACATACTTTGGACGTGTTATCAGGAGGGAGCAGTCCCTGGAGAAGGACATCGTGCTTGGTAAAGTAGAGGGTCAGCAAAAAAGAGGAAGACCCTTAAGAAGATGGATTGACACAGTGGCTCCAACAGTGGACTCAAGTATAACAACAATTGTGAGGATGGTGCAGGACGGGGCAGGGTTTCGTACTGTTGTATGTACATAGGGTTGCTGTGAGTTGGAGCCAACTCTACAACACCTAACAACAACAACAAGTGCTTTAGTGACAAAATATGTAAAATCTTATTTGCCCATCCATGTGACAGATTGGAAAGTAAGCAACATTTTGTGCGTTGAGATGGCACTATCTGGAAGAGTGGCTTTTCTATTTTTTGTTAGTGGTATTTTGAGACTTTTAAAAGAAAACCAAAACTAAGTGACATAACTTTCACTAGAGTTAATTTTTTTAACTTTTGGGTTTATTAACAACTGAAAGTTATTAAATACAACCGAATTTGGAAGTGTGCAGGTAAAACCAAGATATACAGAAATTAACAGATAATCTAAAAGGTACTGTTTTTCATCACAGTTCTGGAAAGTCTTTTAAACTGACCAGCAAAAATCAGATTCAGCTTATTTGAGCTTTCCCCCCCTCATCTAGTGCCAGGCTTATTGATGAATTTGTACCATGTGAGTGTGTGAACATTAAAAATAAGCATAATAGGAATGTGAATAATTGCACATTTTCACAGCCTCTCGATTCTGAGCTAGCTCCGAGTCAATTCCACTTGCCTTTAAGAACTAAAACATGAGGTTCGGCAGTCTGGAGAATGTATTAGAGATGTTTATGGTTCAAGGTGTAGCATTTCTTCCTAATATGCATATAGCTGTCTAAGGGTGATTTTCCTCCTTGTTTGCATAGTCAGTGAACTTTTAATGACTAAAATGCCTGGTCCACGTTGGATATGCACATATATGCCTTTCTCAAAGAGGGCCTTACCTAATGAGGCCTCTGGTGTATTTCCTGGATAAAGATGGTGACAAATAAGCTTTATACCAGAAGTAATTTTAGAAAGTTATAGTAAATGAACTTTCTTCCTTTATAGGTGGGGTGTTAGCATGAATCTATTCTTTTGAGATGTGATTATAGGTATGTATGTTAAATGGAAGATTGTCTGGGTCTGTAAATGCTGAAAATTGCTAATAAGCAGGGCATGAAGGAGCCCTTGTGGCACAGTGGTTGAGCGCTTGGCTGCTAACCGAAAGGCCAGTAGTTCAAACCCATCAGCTGCTCTGCAGGAGAAATATGTGGCAGTCGCCGTCCGTAAAGATTACAGCCTTGAAAACCCTTCGGGCAGCTCTACTTTGTCCCGTAGGGTCACCAGGAGTCAGAATTGACTTGAAGGCAGCAGTATTTTTTTTTTTTTTAATCTCAGCCCCATATGGACTTGTTAGAACGGAAGCACTACAGTAGGAAAAATTTGCAATTGGCAATCAGAATAAAAGATACTAAGATATTGCTACTGTCAGCTGCCTTGCCTGGCATAGTTATATCCCATCCTTTGCTCTCCACCTGCCAGCTTTTTAAAAAAGAAAAAATAGTACTGTTTGATTTTGTCACTTTCCTCGTTACATGTCTTCCCATTGCTCTGTGATACAGACTGAAAGCCTGACAAGGCCTTATTCGACCCATCTTCCTCTATGAGCAAAGGTTCCAAACTGACAGCCTGGGCTGGACAGAAGTCCAGATTTCCAGCTTCTCTGAAAATAATAGCCATTGTTTATTGAGTGCTAACTATGTGGCAGATACTATTCTACGTGATTTACATGAAGTAGTTCATTTAATCCTCATAACAACCCTATGGGCCAGGCATTATGATGGGCCCTATTTTACAGAAGAGGACAGAGGAACACATAATTCACCCAAAGGTGCACAGCTAGGAAGTGGTAGCACTGTGATTTCAAGTCCAGGCTGCTGAATCCCAGATCTCTCACCACTCACTGTGCTGCCTGAAATGGGCTCTCTCAGTGTGACCCATAGCCCCACCGTTCATAATGCCACACTTATTTGTGCAATTACTTGATTAAACTCTCTGCCCGCAAGATTGTAAGCTCCATGAAGGAGATACTGCATCTTTTCCCTCCTTTATTGTTCTGGTTTTAGAGCCTATTACAAACCTCTGACATGTACTAGGGGGTCGGTGTATATTTATTGGGCGAATAAATGAAAGTGATTTGCTGTGCTCCATCAGTGAGCTTGAGCACAAGACCAGGGTCTCTTTCACCAGCAAAGCATTTAACTGTTCAGTTTATCATTGTCGTCTGTAAAATGAAGGAATGATACTAAAATTTCCGAAAGAATATTGGGTTCCAATATAAAATATGTATAACTTCATAATGGTCAAGGATTTGTTTTTGTGGCTTTATTTTGATCATGAGTTTGAGAATAAGTATTAATTAGATTATGTTCAGTAACACCCATCTATAATGTCAGTGATTAAAATACATTGGCATGTGTGATCTAATTAAGGTTGTGTTTACAGTAAATTGTTACTTTATTTAAAACTCTTTTAAGCAGCATTTATATTTTCTTAGGATAAAGAAGTACCCATCCTGATTTTGGCCACAGTGAGTTTTTTATTTCTAATTAAATCCATGTAGTCATTAATAGTGGAACTCAAAAGAATTATAAAAATGGGATTTGATAAGAAGAATTGGATTTAATAACATTATTTAATTTGTAGTCAGTAGTAAAATTGTTTTGAAGGTACTTGGCAGCTCAATTTCTAAATTCTTTTTTGATAGGTTATAATTAAACTAGTTTTTTTGCTTTTTTAAATATATGTAGATATAAGAATAAAAATTTTATGAATATTAAATTGTATGATGTATGGAGACAATATTAATTGTGTCATACAAAGTAGAACTTTTTCCTTCGAGGTTATTATTAGAATAATAAATCGTAAAGTCAAGAAACTAAACAGAATATGAATATTTTCCATTGTATCAAATCTAATGGAGTTTTTTGAAAAGCGTATTTTGTTGGTTATATAGAACTGAGTTTTAGATGAAACTGAAGACTTAAAGGACAAAGTTTTGTATGACTCTGAGACCCATAAGGTCTACAGCATCATCCAACTTTCTGAGCAGTATGTCTGCTTGATGGGAGTTGTGATGGGTCAAGAAAAGTAGAGGGTTCAGAACAGAGATGATTCATGTTCCAAATTCTCATTAAAATACAGTTCTTCTTAACTAAACCATAAGGCAGAGAATGAACTAAATAAGCTGTAATAAATAAGTACCTGTTACTTGGTGAACTGAATTTGGAAAGCAGTCTAAAAAGGTGGTTGAAGGATGCACTGATCTGTATCACCAGCAACATACCATTATCATGAAGTGTGGAGTAGGGGTGAGTGAAAGTCATTCCGTCTTGCTTGAGGTGATCTTTTTCGAGCATGAACAGCTTGAGACTAGGTCATAGACAATTAAAGATGTGTGTCTAGTTTTAGTCCTTGTAGGATGACTAAGACTATTTGGGCACTGGTCATTTTAGTCATAGCTATAAACACAAAGGATGGTTATGGTTATAATTATGATAACCTTTTCGACATGAAGGAAAGTATCTCCCATGTAACTTCATAATCACGTACTTGTTCCAGTCCTGGAGTATGTTTCTTACAAAACGTTGCATGGACATCTTTATATGACTATAAAACACGTTTATTTAACTATAAACAGGGATGGGACAAAGAAGACAGAGAAGTGGTCAGAGCTTAGAATTTGTCACACTGTTTCAGCCTATAGTAGTTACTTGAAGACCAGCACATCAGCTTGTGTGATAGTTAAAAACAGTTGTAAGTGACCATAAAGAGGATATTTTTCACTGACATGAAAACTTTTTTTTAAAGTGTATTTGTATAAACCATAGTGTCTCCATATGTTTTCTCATTTACCAGTTGTTTTCTCCATAATGTTTAGGGAGTAGATAATATATAATTAGGTATGTTTTACACACTAGAAAACAGACCAGGAGAAATCTGTGACTTGCCTAGGCTCTTGTGACAAGTGAGTACTAGAATCAAAATCCAAACCTTAGTTTTCTGATGAAAAAAGTCTTGTGACTTTAAGAGCTGCCCAGAGAATGTCTGGAAATAGGAGCAGGTGAGGGAGGCTCTGTGCCCTACAAAAAGTCTTGTTTTTATTTCTGCCGACTACTATTGTGGCTTTGGAGAAGGCATTGTATCTCTGAGCCTTAGTTGTCACATGTATTGATCTCATCTCATTATTTCTCTGGGTATTAGCATATCTGAGCTTCTCTTTTTTTGAGTAACTATGTTCAGTTACTGCCTAGAGTTATACTTTTTATAGTTACAAAGGCAATTTTAATGTGGTCACGCTATGTTAATCTTTTTGAGCTTGTGTCTCTGACAAATTAGGAAACTTCTGAAGCTAAAAACTATTGATAACAGTTTTCAAAATTACTTCTGGGGGAAAATGATCTTTGTCTCTTCTCTATGCTGCAAGCATTTTGTTTCTCCTGTGGAGTTGCTGTGGCATGTATGGAACCAACTTCTATGCTCTAAAATGATCCTGGTAGCTAATATTGGGATTCCCTTTGCCCTATGGCTTCCTGCCTTAGCTGTCTGCTCTTCTGGATGCAGGCAGGTGGTTTCTTGCTGAGAACCCAGATGCTCGGCGTAAAGCTCAGGTATAAAAACAAGTTTTCAGAGCCCCTTCCCATTCTTTCCAAAAGGTATATTTACTGAGTTTTTTCAATCTCAGAGTATGAGAAATTCAATTCTACTCACTTGCTGCTCTCAAGTCCGAAGTTGTTCATGTGGTTCGGAGCCCCTGGGTAGTGCCCAAGGTTAATGTGCTTGGCTGCTAACTGAAAGGTTAGGGTTTGAGTCCACTCAGAGGCACCTTAGAAGAAAGGCCTGCTAATCCTCTTCCAAAAATGCAGCCGTTGAAAACCCTATGGAGCACAGTTCTATTCTGACACACATGGGATCGCTATGAGTTGGGGTCAACTCATTGGCAACTGGTTTGGTTTATTGATGGTTTACAGAATTTTCTTGTCATTTGGAATCAGAGGAAATAATTTTTAAACTGTGTTTATTGATCAAGACAAAAGTATATATGTTAAAAACATAAGTACAGCAAAACTTTATAGTAGGAGGACATTAAGGTAGGGGAATCTGGGTTCCTCAGGTCTGGCTCTTGTGCTAATGAGCTTTAGCACCCTGGCCATAACCTCCCACCCCTGAGCTCAGTTTCTACCTATGAAAAAACAACTAATGGTGTAAAAGTTGTTTCTTCAGGTCTTTTAAGGAAATAGAGAAAATCTTATTTGCAAATTGTCTTTTTAAATAGACACATAGAGATACTAGCTCAAACAGTGGGATATACTTAAAATATTTTCAGTTAATTTCAGAGTATGTAAATCATTAATACCAGATGGCATCTTCCTTGGATCTTTGAATGGTGAAATTGGAATACTTGTAGCTAAAATGTATAAATTTAGTTTATAAACAGTTGTTGTGCCAGCAGATTCTTAGGTACAAATGTGAACATGTTTATCCAAGATTTAAAGCATTACTTGTCCATCTTTCTTTCCTGTTAGGCTTTGTTGTTGCATCTGTGATAATGGACCTGGTTACCAAGCTGAATTAAAACAAAACAAAACAAAAACTCTGGAGGGAAAACAAATGTGATATTTACAGGGAAAAACATCAGACTTTTTTTTGAGAGGGTTAAAAGATACAGAAGTAAAATAGATATATTTTTCTTAGCCTTTCAAAAAGCCTTTAACAAATTCCCACTTTTAGTGGCTATTTTTACAGATTGCTGTTAGGTTTTAAATGGTGAGAATAGCTGATTTGTCATAGATGGTTGAAATTTGGAAATGGGAAATAGCAAGTAGGGATAAGTGGGCCTTTTTTTTTTTTTTTTTTTTGAGGAAGAAGTATAAATAGCAGGGTTCCTCAGGAGTCGGTGTGGGAATGGTTCTAAGCATCTAATCTGTCTTGAGAAGGGCATGAGTCACTAGCTTTTCAGTAGTTAACACCCTTGAAGACTGATAAAAACTGCCTCCTTATGTTTTCTCTGTCTCTGAGTTCTCCCCGCATTGCTCACATTACTAGTCTTTATTTTATAGAAATGTTTTAGTTGGTCCTTAGGATTGAATTGTTCATACATCTCAATTGATGGTACTTTGTCATCATTGGTATGAGCCAGGCATCTGTCTTGTTTATTTGTTAATTCTTTTTTATCCCTATTCCCTGCACCTACCCATCACCACCATACACAATTATTCTAATGTGTTTAGTGTGTATCCTTTTGTTTTATGTACTCTTGTGTAATGCATTTTTTATATTATATGAATTGTTACATAAATGGCATTATTCTCATTCAGCTAATATTTTCACCCAGCAATTTGTTTCAAAGTTCCATCCTTGGTGTCCTGTGAACACCTAACCTGTTAATTCTGACTGCAGTTGAGTATTTCATGATGTACATCCACCCCATTTTACCTCTCCTTCCATGATGGGCATCTCGATGGTCCCATCTGCCCACCATCACAAAGAGGCTGCATGTCCCCTCAGGACCTGTGTGACAATTTATTTGAAAAATATACTTAGGACCAGAATTGCTGAGTCATAGAGTATGAATACAATTAATTTGCATAAGCCATGACAGATACTCTCCAGAATGGCTACATCGATCTTCACATCCCCATTCCCCACCACCACTTGGCGTGTTCCAGCTTTACAGTTTTTGCCAGTGTGTTGTTGATGTTAGCTGCTGTTGAGTCAGATTTCAGCTCATGGCAGCCTCATGCACAATGGAACAAAACACTGCCTGTTCCTGTGCCATTCCCATGATTGGTTGTAGATCGGACCATTGTGATCCACAGGGTTTTCATTGGCTGATTTTCAGAAGTAGATTGCCAGGCTTTTCCTCCTAGTTTGTCTTAGTCTGAAAGCTCCACTGAAACGTGTTTAGCATCATAGTAGCACACAGACCTCCACTAACAGACGGTGATGGCTGTGCATGAGGTGCATTGACTGATCATCAACCCTGGGTCTCCTACATGGAAGACAAAAATTCTGCCACTTTATTTTACATTTCTCTGACTTACGAATTTGATCATCTTTTCATCTGCTATCTTTTTTTTTTTCAGTATCTTCTACTGAAAATTTTTTGCTTACAGCTTTTGTCCATTTTTCTTTTGGGGTCCTCATCTTTCTTATACTGACTTGAAGGACATCCTCATATTCTGGATAGTAGTTGCTTATCAGGGCATTGCAAAAATCCTCTTCCAATCTCTCATCTGCCTGTTAACTTTCCATTGATATTATCCATTGACAGATATCCTTGACATAGATCCATTGATATAAAATTCATTGGAAGATCTTTTTCAGCCTTATGGCTTGTAGGTTTTAAGTCCTTTTGTACCTCTAGGTCTCAAAGATGTTCTCTATCATTTTCTTCTTCTAACTTTATAGTTTTACCAGTCACAGTTAGCTTTACTCCATCTGGAGTCCACATCATGACACTGCCCTGATTAACAGTCTTCATGTGGCCTAAGTTGCCTGCAGAGTGAAGCCAGAACATACTCAGGGCATATGAAGCCCTTCACCATCTGTCTCACATCTTTATTGTCATTCATGTATGCCACACTGCCTCCTACTCACCTTGGGTCTCCAAGTACATTGAAGGTGATGCTTTCTGAAAACACTCTTTGACAGAAAAATGAGCATTGTGAAATAATTCAAAAGGTATTTTCTCTACTTAAATGATTTTAAAGACTTGAAAGAAACATTCCTTTTGGTTTTATTTTTTTAGTGGAAATGCTTTATTTAAATTATAAGGTTAATACATTCTCATTTTGTTTCAAAAGTCAAATAATACAGTACATTCAAAGTAGGAAATGAAAAATTCTGAGCCCCAATCTTATACTTTTTTTTTTTCTTTACCAATGTTTCTTAACCTCACTGTACATGGAATCATCCAGAGGGCTTTCAAAAGTCCCAGTAGCCATGTATTTCATAGTGTATATCCACGTACGCCAGCAAGTATTCCAGTCCAAATAAACCAGAGTCGCTGGCAATGGGACCCAGGCATTGCCCTAGGTGATTCCAGTGTACAAAGTTAGAAACACTGGCCCTTACAACATTTTAAATGATAAAAATGGATCATACCTAACATATTGTTCAGTATCTTTTCTTTTTTTCAAGTATTTGCTAAGTGAGATTTAAAATCCTACCTTTGGTTTAATATTTAAGTGTATTAAATAAACCTTTTGCTATCAAGTCAATTCCAACTCATAGTGACCCTACAGGATAGAGTTGAACTGCCCCTAGGGTTTCCAAGGAGCCTCTGGTGGATTCAGACTGCTGACCTTTTGGTTAGCAGCCATGCTCTTAACCACTGAGCAACCAGGGCTCCAAGTGTATTAAGTATTACACTTAAATTTAGTGTATTAAATACCATTTAATTTGAAAATGTTATGAAGCATGCAAACCTTGTTAATCAACTTGATTAGCATTGAAGAGTAATTATTTTAAAGCAACTCCAAGTGTTCCTACAAGTCACTTTTGACCTAGATATTGTTAGTAGTTGTATAAAATTCTTCCCTTTTTACTTAAGAGTCATAGTTTGTCAAAGTTTATAATGGATGGCCAGAGTCCTTGAGGGAACATTGTTTGCATTGTGCCAAGTGGCAGAATTAGTCAAGTACTCATTGGAAACTAAGGTTTTTAAAAAGTAGAACCCCCAGAAATCAATTTACTGAAGTCATCTCCTTTTTTATTTGGAAAATCTTTTATCCTTAGTCTTTTTCTCTCCGCTGACTTTCTCCTTAGACATCTGTCTTTCCAGATTTTAACAACAGCAACCTGTCTTGACCTCCTGAGAACTAGCCCAGTCAGTCTCCTTGTTCACTTCACAGTTAAATACCCTGTGCAGTCTCTCCTGTTCCTCAGCCCCAGTTCTCTGCTCAGCTAGCCACAGCCTGACTTTTTTCTCCCACCACCCTGCTCAAGCTTTACTCGTGAAGATACTCTTGACCTTAACAGAAGTTTTTCAGACCTCATCTTACCAAGCCACATCTGGCGCCATTGACTATTCACTGGCTACTTGGTAAAATTTCTTTCCTTCCTTGCCTGTTAGTATACTATTTCTTTTTTGTACCTTCTTTTTCTTACTTCTTACTCTTAGTTCTTAAGTTCCTTTTCCAGCTAACCATTTTTCTCTTGCTTTTTGAAGTTACTTTTTTTTACCCTTTTTGTAAAATGTTATATATGTTTACAGTAGAAAATATGGAATAATAAAAAAGACTACTCAAAATCTCACCACTTAGAAATAGCATCTTGGTTTTGTTTCTTTATGAAAATGGGATCATGCTGCATATACATAATCATTATACATAGGCTTTATTTCCTCCCTCCCTAACAATATGTATTTACCAAATTGTTTATCTTTAATGTTGGTTGCTGTTTCAATTTTTAAAAATTTTTTTAAAATTAATAAGCATATGGTTGTGTTAAATAATACTGAAAGGCACATAATAAATAGGAAAAGTTGTTTGACCCGCCCACCCATCCCATTCTTTTTCCCAGAGGCTATTTTAGCTATTTCTTCTGGTACTCATGTCCTTATTCTAAATAACATGGTTATATTCTCTGTTGAATCATTAATTTTAGACATTATCTATTTACTTATTATGGTAGGGGAGAATTTCTGCTGTGCACTCCTTCTCTTCCTCTTTTCCTAATACTGATATATATATTTTATTACATCATTATTCATTGTGGGCATTATTTTGACTATATAAATATTATTCACCAATGAACCAAGTAGTCTTTTGTCTTTCTTTTTGTGCAAGTGGGTTTTCCCTGATGGAAATACTTTTCTCATTTTCCCATTCCCTTAATTTTATTTTGATCTATCTATGGTTGAATCTTCCTAACACCCTCCTTCATCGTCCTCGTATCATTTTCCATGTGGTCAACCTAATAAATAACCAGTGAGTTCCATTTTTTTTATTTGACACACCTTCTTGGGGCCAGCCTCTGTCTTCCTGTTCTAGGCTTGCTCTCGAGGCCTGCTCACAATGTCCTTGTGCCTCAGAACCCTCATCAAGGGACTGAAGGGATCCCTGACTCTCCTGTGTGTTAGGGCAGAAATCTCGAGATACAATGATGTTAACAAGTTTGAGGATCCAACAAGGTCTCAGGAAGCCCATTGTCCCTGTAAGTGTCAAGCACTTGCTGCTGTGATGACAGTGAGTGTGGTTCACCTGCAGCCTTCTGATTTGTGTGTGCGTGCTCATTTGGCAACACACTTTTCTGGATGGTTCATGAGCTGAATGGTGAGCCCTTTTTGCTAGTCCAAAAATTGCTTCGTTACCTGTCTTTCCGCCACCATAGACACCTTCTCAGTCTTTTATTCTCCTGTGTGATTATTGATTACACTGCTAACATTTCTTGCTCTTTTGGGAAGAATGGGATAGGATCCAGGGGTGCAAAGTCTTTTAAAATGAAGCTGACATTTTCAGACTTATTAGGAAGTAGACACTCTTGCCATTATAAAAATTGGATCATTTTCTTTTTAAAATTTAGAAACTTCTAAATGATTCACCGATGAAGAGGGAAAAGCTGTTTGCACTTAGCATATTTCTCATTATATTACAACTCAAGGTACTCATCCATTATACGACTTCAGGAATTTTGCTCTGTTTTCAGTGCTCTGGCACAAGAAGGTAGGTTCATTATGTGAATTCTGAAAATCATTTCACCTCAGCATTAATTTTTTTTTTTTTTTAGTTGTGGAGGGGGAAGTGGGTTCTGTTTAAAACCAAAAACGTTTCTTAGTTGTAAAAAATTGACCTTTATCTGGTCTTACCTGAAGTTCAGTTGAAATATCAGCTGTGCCAGAAATACACTGTGAACTAGAAAGTTATTTGCAATAGCATGAATATGTAACTTAAAATGTATTAGTTATTTGAAAGTAGATGAGCAAATTATGAACCTGATATGTCTGGAGTGATCATTAATAACATTAACAGTGATTTGTTTTGGAATAAAATATTTGAACTAGGCAATCATAGATAGTAAAAACGTATTGAAATGTACTAGATTATTTTCATTATTCAGTTTTTTATTTAGGTTATTTTACAAATATGAAATGTTCTAAACTAACTGCAAAGGCTTTATCGAGGCACTAAATCTTTTCATTATAGATGAAAATTATTTAATCTTCTTCTAATTTGTAAATAAACAGTTATGATTTTTAAGTAGAGATTTTAGTTTGATTTTGCTGTTCGCTTGCCCTGTAAGTTTGTACAGATATTTTAACTGCTTTTATCTTGTTTCCTTATCAGTGAAATGAGGAAAATTCCTACCTCTAGGGTTTTTGCAAAAACTGAGATAAGTGACCATTATTTCATTTTTAAAAAAAGTTTTGTCTTTTTATTAATCAAAGAAAGCTGTTTAAAGCAATGAGATGCCATTTTCTCACAGATCAGACTGACAGAGGTTGGAAAGAATGATATAACTTGGTGTGAATGCAGGCTGGTGAATTGGGCTCTCACTGCCTCGACTCTTCTGGAGAGGAATTTGGCACTAGGCATCAACAGCCCACCACTTCTAATGTACTGTAAGGAAATAATCACTCAAGTGAATAAAGATTGTTTTCAGCTGAGTTGTTTATGGTATTATAAGCTATAAATCTAAATATTCCTTTAATCCATCGCAGATGGTCTTCTGTGTAGCCATTAATTTTAGTAGTGGTGCATTAAAAAAAAAAGAGGTGTTTATATTTTTAACCTTTCGTTATGGTAAATCAATATCAGTTTAAACTTTTTTTAAATGACTACAATGCTATGCTAACTTTTGCTGTTCTGTATTGGGCTCTGTTTGCATTTATGCATTTTTAAATGGTCTCCCTTCATCCCTTGGCTCTTTGCCTAGTTTATATATCTGAGTTCTCTTCTCTCTTGCCTGCCTTTCCTACTTCTTATTAACTCCTTTGTTTCTCCTTGTTCAGTGCTAAATGAAGAAGATAAACACTGATTGAGGAGAAGTTACCTTCTCTTTAAAAAAAAAAAAAACAAAAAACAACTTTCCAATCCTTTAAAGTGTGACTTTAGAAAACGATCTCGAAGTTATTCTGGAACTTACAGGGTAATGGTTAAGAGCAAAGAGTCAGGTAGGCCTGAGTCTGAATCCAGGCATTTATCACTTAACTAGCTATGTGACCTTAGGCAAATGATTTAACTTCTCTGGCCTCTGTTTTCTCAACTGTGAAACAGGGATAGATTAAATGATACAATGTTTGTAAAGTGCTCAGTGCTGTCTCTACTCTTAGTAAGTATTCAATAGATAGTTGCTGATGTTACTATTACAGCATTAACTTTTCAAAGACGGAAACAGTATTTCAAATACTGTTTCAGCTTTTAAAATGCCAGTAAACGTTTGCCTATTCAGTGCGCAGTCAAGAACTCTAAAAATCGAATCAATAAAACAGAACTGGGGGGCTGAATTTAGAGGTTCATCTGGTGTTTTGTAAGTATTAATAAATTCACATCTGGAGTGGGGCAGAAAGAGAAAGGGAACATAACTGGGGGTGGGGTGCGGGGGAGACAAGTCTTATCTCCTGGCTAGCCCGAAAAATATGAATGACGAAGAGATGACTGCCTTGAGGCCTGGTAGGGGTATACAACCCCCGCACCAGTGACACTACAGCATAAAAAGGGATTCCAAATTGTGCAGCTTTTTGTGCATTTAAAAATGAATGTAAATATAAAATTAGAAGTCGTAAGGTGTTTTGAAATAGACAGAAATCCTATCTATATATAAAATGTGTTTGTACAGTCTTCACAAGATTCTGTTCATGGAGTTTACATTTTGGTACTTTGATTCAGAATGTTTGTTGTAAGATACTATGTTAACATTTTATCAGGTTATTAGTTTTACACCACTTTCTAAAAAGGTTAACTGCATTGTGAAATGTAATTTTGTTTCTTGGGCTTCATTTTTCTTTTCAGCATTCCTTTAGTGATAATACAGGCAGTCCCCAGGTTAGAATGTCTGACTTACGGACAACTCATATTTAAGAATGGACTGCCATACAGCCTATTGTATTAAAAATTTGAGTTAAGTACATATAGTGGTTCATAATAACAAACGCACGAACTATTTTGTGATGCTCATGAAAACATTGCACAGTTTGGAAGTGTTTCTTAAGTGTTTTATGTGCATAGAAATGTAGAATATATACCATATACTAAGACAAACATCTGACTAACTGAAGTTAAATAATAATCGTATGTACCTATTCCAACTTACCTACAAATTCGACTTAAAGACAGCCTTAGGAAAGGATCTGCTTCATAATCCAGGGATTGCCTGTACTCATTGGGGATTTAGCTTACTATGCTGATATTAGCCTTATAGTCACCCCCTTACCCCCCTCAGTTGTTTCTTTTAAATATCAAGGGATCCTGCCATCGTGTCATGTTAAACCAAAAAGATGTAGGGCGGTCTTAGGCTGTTCTGGAATTGACTCCATTCTGCTTTGCTCTTACATGCACTCCTGCTCCTTTTGTTCAGATAATGCTGTTGACCCTTTGACAGCAGGGGAGGGTTGTCAGTTGTTTTTTTCTCCAGAGGTAGAGGATTTCTGGTGATCCAGTCATTCTGCCTCTTGACCAGCCATGGACATCTGCAGCACAGCTCATGGTGGCAACATCACAGTCTGTGGCCAAGTAAGAGAGCTGAACTCCCCAGTTCACCAGGGATTGAGCCCATGGGGCTGGTACGTTGGCGCAGTGCTCCTGCATCCAAAACAAGTGCAGAAGGATGTGCAGTAAGAGCAGTAAAACACCCAGTATGAAAGAGGCTGCCATAGGGGGGCATTCAGAGGTACAAAATATCAGTTACTTTAGATTGCTTACATATTTGAGTAGTTTCTGTGGTGGTTGAGAGTGAGGGCTTGTGAAGCTTAATTTTAAATGCATAAGACTAAATGACCCATTTGACATTTTTAAATGAAAAAATTAGTCCCTTTTACATCAGCACTGTAGATGGGTTTATTGCCTGTGAATGCACATCTATCATCCATGTGGGCAGTGTCCCGGTGGGACCCCTCACCCTGAACCCCAAGCAGTTCCCGTAGCCTTACTGTTGAGCAACCTGACCCAATACCTTCTGTCAGTGAAAATCTGCTATTGACCCACCTTGAGTTCCTAGCATGTTCTGAAGAGAAGTTAGTTCGTTGTGACCTAATTGTGTCTCCGGCTGTAGAGAAACTATAACAGCACTGAGTTTTGACAGGATAATATTTAACACATGTGTCTGCATTTGAGTTAGAATAGCAGAGGTCAGTGTTCCGATAATCCTAAAGGATGATTGGGCTTGTGTCCAGTGGCCTGGAGGAAAACTTGTATTTGTGGGTGGCCAAGCAGAACACCATTGACCCCTGCTACAGTCAGAAGGCTCAGTGGCCTGGCTTCGGGACAGTGCCCTAAATTGTGCCATTTTCTTAGTACTTATTCTTCATCAGCTCAGTTAGAAATGAGGTCACTTATTTCTGAAAGAGATTGTTAAAAAACTGCCTTCGCCTGTAGAGTTTTCTCAGACTTCTTGAGTACAGTGAATAATATAGGAGCATATAGAATATAGAGATACATAGTTTAGAAAGTGGGAGGCATGGATTGAACAGTTACCTCGCCATACTTGAATCTGCAATTTTTGTTTCTATTGTCATGCACAGTAGCATGTAGCAGAAAGTGAGATAGCAATCTCTCAGATATGCTAGAAAGTTCTAATTAGTGTACTAATACTAGAGAAAGTAGTCATGAAGGTCATCCTCAGTAGTAAGTCGTTGACACTTTCGTGGACAGTATATAAGGTAATTTAGTGTATTCTACATTCATAAATAATCAGGGCAGGCTAATCTTCCATGTTTGTTTCCTAATTACTCTAATTTTAGCACTCCCATCATTTCTCTTTCTACTGCCAGAAGTTGGAACATCCTAACCGCAGTGCAGTGCACACACCCATAGAACAGTGGCAAATGTGAAGGTCCCAGTCAGCTCAGTTGCTTGTGTAGAGAAAGCAATCACCCTGTTAACTGCCAGTAACGACAACCTTGTTGATTATACCAGTCAAGACCTATTATTAAGGATGCAAAAATTTTCGTTTGCCTTACAAATATGTTTTTGTTCTTTGGCAAATATGCATAATAGCGAGGAAGAAAGATAACCCATCCTCATTAAAACCTGAGGTTTAGAAAGAAAAGGCACAGAAGCCTTTATAGATGTTTTGTTCTCTGAGCAACAGTTAATGCAGTGCTTACTTAACTTAGCCGCAGTGCTATCCATGGAAAAAAATATAAGCCTGAAGATGGTAACAGCCACCATTTTTTCACAGGAATGCTTTTAAGTCAGTCTGGGGCTACTCCAGCCACTGAGCCCATGACAGCATTAATGAGGTTGAGACAGCTCACCTGCATTCTTGACCCAGGGCCTCGCCTGGACTGTAGAGCTGCTCCTGGAGGCTTCAGACTGAGTGGGCCAAAAGTAGCCTGTAGCTGAGGAAGTTAAAGTTTCAGATGAGGTCCTTTCTGTTTTCCTGCTGACCTTTTCCACTAGAGTAACCTACCAGATCTGCAAGTCCAGTATATCCAAACTGAACTCCTATCACTGCTTCTTCAGAGCTCATATTTTCCCTAGTTTTGTTTATGGCACCAGGCATAAAACTTTAGATCATCTTCGATTTCTCTCCTTCCCCTGTGCCCATGTCCAGTCAGTTACCAAGTCTTATTGAGTCACTTTCTGTAATATTTTTCAAACCTGTAATCTCAGTTCAATTCCCACTACTCTTTTTCTTCCTATGTGAGCTGTTGGGACAAGCTCCCAACGAGGCCTTCTGCCTTTTCTTCTTCCCAGTCAACATGGTGGCTAAAATGGTCTTTCTGAAATATGAGGGTGACAGCATCACTCCTGCTCAAGTATTTCCAGTGGAGCCCTGATCTCATTATGCAGGGGCAGACTTCTTGGCCTCATCTTCAAGACCAGCTGCCTCTGGCTCTACCTTGTGTTTCCAGGGATTTACCTCTGTCCCCCTTCAGACACCCTATCGTTCAGCCAAACTGAAATGATCTGTCAGCTCATTACTATGTTGCCTCCATTCTTCTAGACCATACTTTTCACTCTGCTTGAATTTGCTTTTTTCCGTCCTTCAAGGCCCTGCACAGTTTTTCCTTCCACTAAGTCTTTCCTGATAGCCCATACACATGTGCACACACCATTTCCCACTTTATTTGTACCTGATTTATGACAAATAACTTTAAAATCCACCCTTTGCCATCGAGTCGATTCCAACTCATAGCAACTCTATAGGAGAGAGTAGAACTGCCCCATAGGATTTCCAGGGAGCAGCTGGTGAATTCAAACTGCTGACCTTCGGCTTAGCAGCTGAGCTCTTAACCACTGTGCCATCAGGACGGCAACCTTTTATCAGTGTGTTTATAACCACATATCTTGTTACTTACTTCTGAACTCAGATTATTTGGGGGTAGGATTAGCTTCTGATTCATTGTTCTGTTTCTGATGGCACCAGGAACAGTGCCCTGCACATAAATTAATAAATGGATCCAGAGATCTTAATTTTTAAGATCCCCACTTATCTGTGTTTTGTTCTCTACAAAAATGCCCTTAATACATAATAATGTTTATAGAATTGTGTAGGAAGTAATGTTGAGAAAACCAATATGTCGCCAGTTATAATAAAAGTTAACCTTGCCTGTGTTTTAATTCACATATGTTCTAATTTTACGAGGGTTTTTGAGAATACTTTTAATAATATAATACTCAGTAACATTACATTCTATTTACAAGCAAGGAAGGTTAGTCTTGTTGTGATAGAAGTAGAATGCACACATCTCTACCCTTTAATTCCCTGCAGAATAAATCTATAAAAATCAATATGATAGAGTATATTAAATGAAAGGATTTGAATATATATACATATGTGTGTGTGTGTGTGTGTGTGTGTGTGTGTGTGTGTGTGTATATATTTTAAGTAGGCCATGGGAGTTTGTGTGTCCTAAGGATTGACTACCATGAGGAATGATTTCCATTTGTTTGTTAAATGGAAAGGTTTCCTATAAGATAGAACATTTCAGATACTCCCATTTAATATTAGAGGGAAAGAAATCCAGAGAGATGCAGGTATATGGGGGAAGGTATGGACTGTGGAGGTACTCATAATATGAGCTATTGTGACAGTTGTGCCTTTAGGATCTATCTAGTCCGTTAGTCAGCAGCTCTGTTCTAGGTGGAATGGGCTGCAGAGCGTTATGACAGGACTGGAATCTTGATGCCTGCCCACCTTCCCTGCTTGTACTTTGCTGCTTGAAGCTGCCTCTAACTCATAGTCATTTTGTAGAGCTATTGCTTTGTCTGAGACCTCAGAAACTAAGGAAAATTTAGCATGGCTGCTAGACCTGGGCACAGATGGGTTTTAGAATGAACTTGGCAAGCAAAACAAACGTCTTGGAAAGTCCCCACGGAAGGGTCCTGGCTCAGCAGCACTCTGCGAATACTGCTCTCCTTTTGGGCAGGCTTCACTCCTCTCCTGTACCAGGCTGCATTGCTTCCTAGGCTGTGGCCTTGGGTCGGCTGTTTGACTTCTGAGACATGTTCCCAGAAAGGCTACATTACCAATGAAACTCTCTTACTTAATAAAAACAAAACAACAGCAACCCTATCGTTTATTGTTTCCTTGCAACTCTGCTTTTTTGGCCTCCCTGAGTATCCACTGACTTAGCTCAAGCTGAAGCATTCTATTTCTAATTGCCACATGCCAGGTTGCTTGATGTGCTTCTGTTTCTCAGCATTCCACAGATGCCACATTACTCAAAGCTGTCCTTTGGTGCACGCTCACAGTTTTCTGTCTCCCTGCCCTGCACAGCCTCCCTGCTGGAGGTTCTCTCGTAGCAGCTGCTTGCATCTGCTGACATCCATCCACAGCACATGTCCAGCCAACTGAGCTAATTAGGAGCGAATGTGGCTTCAGTGCTGGTAACCTGGCTGTGCTTCAGGACTTTGCCACTCCTGCCTTAACATCTGATGTTAAGTGTTTTGTGGAGTAGACAGATTTAAACTCTTCAGTCAGGATAGAGGCAAGTTTTCATAGCTCTGTGAAAGGTGCATGAATATTATTTCAGTCTCTAAAATCTGAGTCAGTTTTGATTCATTTTCATATTGCTTTCTCTCAGTACAGGCACAGTATGACCGTGCAGGTGTTTGGATCAGGTAAGGTTTTCTAGTCTAGGGCAGGTTGTGACCTTGACTTTCTACTTACTTTCAGTCCTTCAGGATCATTTGTGATCATTCAGGTGCATCTTGAATATGTACTTCAGGAGCGTGGCTGTTAGCATTGAGCAGTTTCTGGACAATATTTATCAAGCACATTTGATAATGCTTATAGCCTTATTGAGGTTTTCCGAGGAGTGGAAGCACTTACTAGGTAAAATAGAGTAAGATGGAAGCCATTTATTTGACTTTGCTTTACTGCATCTGGGATGAAGTGTAGACCATTAGCATGGACTAAAAGCCTGTGATAGTGAAACCTCAAAATTTTAGTGACTCCAACTGGGCAGTCTTACCTTAGGAATGGTTTTATAATCCAGGTTGGCTGATGATGTAAACTTAGCAGGTGTCTTGATGTTAGTTCCTGAAAATAAGGTACTGGATACATTAGTGTCCTCCAGGTCCATTACAACGCAGATTTCTGTCTTTGCAGGTGAGGGTACATTAGAACTCTGGTCCTGGTCTCTTCTAGATTGATGCCTTCCTATCCCTAATGAAGAGGGATTCCCCAAAAGCTTTCAAAAAAAGTTAGAACCCTCATCCCTGGACCAGTGCTCTGGGCTGGAAACCTGCAATTCTGCCTCTGCTCCTTCCCTGATGCCTCACATGTGTCCGCGTCCCATCAGATCTGCAGTTGAGGTGTCTTCCTTATCACCCCTCACCTTCCATGTAGATCACCACAAACACATCTAGCTGAACTCCTTGCCACCACCAGACTACCCTGCAGTCCTGCAGCCAGACCATTGTTGTTAGGTGCTGTCGAGTAGATTTCAGCTCATAGCAACCCCATGTGACAGAGTAGAACTGCCCCCATAGAGGCTGTAGTCTTCGTGGGAGCAGATCGCCAGGTCTTGTCACCTGCGGAGTGGCTCATGAGTCCGAACAGCCAACGTTTTAGTTTGCCTAACACTTAACCATCGCAACACCAGGATTTCTTGCAGCCTGACTAGTCTCCTGTAAAACATAAAACTTCTCCAAGTCACTGCTACTCTTTAGGGAAATACTCACTACTTGGGGCAGTTGGACACAAAAGTTGGTTCATAAAGTTGTGCTGACTCACATGTTGATAGGTGGTGATGGTGATGCAAACTGTTTACATTTGGTACCATCTCTGCAGTGTGCTGGAGATGGTTTTTGTAAGAATAAAAGTAGACGTTCGTAAAAACAAAGAGTAGTAAGCTCTCCCTGTTTTAAAATAAACTTTTGGCACAAATCCTCAAGACTTTCTGCTCTGTGGTTTTCTATTTATATAGTTAAGAATGCTGTGGGAATTCTTGGTTAGAAGTGTTAAAGACTTCAGGGCCTGTTATATACCTCTCTTAGCTTTGCTGTCCACATCTGTTTTGCATAAATCCAGTTAGATACTCCCTTCATAAGAATTCTCTAGCCTAATTAAAAATTTGAGCCATAACATATGTGAAGGAATTGGAAAAGCTCCTGAAGTGACATTTGTCAGATGATATAAGCAATATCTAAGTAGTTAACTGTACTTGCTTTGCTTCTGATATTTCATAGATGCATGTCAGCTCATTTAAGAGAAATGTCTGAAGATTTTCAGTGATGCTTACCTTTAATTTGTTTCATATTTAATTGGTAGCTGACTCTTAACTCTTTAGATTCCCTTGATTCTCCTTTTACCTCTAATTTCCTCCTTCTGCCAGGATTAAAAAATATTTTGATGATTTATAAACAAATACATTAATGACTAACTAAGGAAATTTGCTACTAAAAGTAAATCCCATAAGTAATTTTATAAAGAATATTTTGTAAAATGAAATTATGTTCTTGTGTTTATAAATTCATAATTTACCAAATCATATTTTCTTAAAGTGGAGATGCATTTGTAATTTTTTAACTGTGCATGAGAAAATTAAGATCTTCTATTTCTTGTTGAAGTTTTATGTTAAAATTTTGGATGTTCCCAGTATTTTAAGTACTATATTTTTTAATTGGAAATTTTAGGAGCTGGGCAAGTTTATACCATCCATTTATTTAGAAGTGTGTTTGATCCCAAAACCAAAAACTAAATATTTTTTAATTAATTATTGACAGTCTAAAGTACACTTTATTCCTGTAGTTAAGACAATATTGATTTTTAACCCAAATTGTATTTTCAACTTTGCATTCTGTTTTAATGTACTGTCTCATATTTTGTTACTTTAAACAGTGATTCTTAACCTTTAGCATGTGTCAGAATCATCGAAATGGCTTGTTAAAAACAACTTTCTAGGCTCTACTCCTAGGGAGTCTAATTTGGTTGATCTGGGGTATTTCTGATACTGCTGGACCACACGTTCAGAACCACTGATTTAAGAATTCTAGTAATCTATTGTGATTTTCAAATGTAATGAATTTGAGATACGGTAAGTCCCCAGGTTACAAACGTTCAATTTAGGTACAACGTGTACTTGCCCTTTAATGTTATGTGAATTTGCCCTCACTTTGCTGTCACTTGGAAACAATTGAACCAACCCCTACTTACAACAAATTCTACATCACAATCACCTTCACTCACACATGCAGCTTTTAAATAATTGAAAAAGGCTTTGAGCCTTTTCTTGCACTGAAAAAACCAAACCAAACCTGTTGCCTTCGAGTCTCATAACTGAAGTAAGGCTAAGTAAGAACCATATGCACCTGTTCTGACTTACATACAAACTTCACTTAAAGACACAGTTAGGAACAGGCCTCGTTCATAACCTAAGAGCTAAGTAGAAGAGAACATAGGAAAGGTAAGAAAGGTTTACCATAGATTTTATGGCTCCCGCAGTTATACGACAGGGAACTGCCAGAGGTTATACTATGGAAAGGCATTTGACTGTGTGGCTCATAACAAATTATTGGTAACATTGCGAAGAATGGGCATTCCAGAACCCTTAATTGTGCTCATAAAGAACCTGTACGTAACACCAAAAGGCAGTCGTTTGAAAAGAACAAGGGATACTGCATGGTTTAAAATCTGGGAAGGTGTGCATCAGAGTTGTATCCTTTCACCATACTTAGTCTGTATGCTGAGCAAATAATCTGAGAAGCTGGACTATATGAAGATGAATGGCACATCAGGATTGGAGGAAGACTTATTAACAACCTGTGATCATCAGATGACACAACCTTCCTTACTGAAAGTGAAGAGGACTTGAAGCACTTACCAGTGAAGATACAAGACTACATCGTTCATAACTGGACCAATAAGCAATATCATGAAAAACGGAGAAAAGATTGAAGTAGTCAAGGATTTCATTTTTCTTGGATGGACAATCAATGCTAATGGAAGCAGCAGTCAAGAAATTAAATGACACATTGCGTTGGGCAAATCTGCTGCAAAAAACTTCTTTAAAGTGTTAAAAAGCAAAGATGTCACCTAGAGGAACAAGGTGTGTCTGACCCAGGCCATGGTATTTTTAGTTGCCTCATATGCACATGAAAGCTGGACAATGAGTAAAGAAGACTGAAGAGGAATTGATGCATTTGAATTATGGTGTTGGCAAAGAATACTGAATATATCATTGACTGCCGGAAGAATGAACAAATCTGTCTTGGAAGAAGTACAGCCAAAAGCTCCATAGAAGCGAGGATGGTGAGACTTCATCTCACATACTTTGGACATGTTATCAGGGGGGGACCAGTCCCTGGAGAAGGACATCATGCTTGATAAAGTAGGGGGTCAGTGAAAAAGAGGAAGACCCTCAACGAGATAGATTGACACAGCAGCAGCAACAATGGGCTCAGGCATTACAATGATCGTGAGGATGATACAGGACCGGGCAGTTTTTTGTCCTGATGGGTATGTAGAGTCGCTATGAGCCAGAACTGACTGGAAGGTACCTAACAACAACATAGTTATACTTCAGTTACTTTTTAACCATATTCCCTTTCTTGCTACTCCCAGGATGTTGCATTTTTACTTATTTTGATTTAAATGTATGTAGTGCTGATAGTATGTCTGGTATTACTTGGTAAATGACCAAATGTACATTTGCTACTTTAATAATTTGATAGATGGTAATGGAGTATTACAGTGACTTTTATACTATTAATTTTGCGTCAGTATTAGGAATTCAGTGTGAGTAGATTGTTTTAAAGCACAGGGCCCAGTGCCCGATACTTAGTGATGCTCAATAAATGATGGAATGACTAAATGAACATACAAACAACCCATTGCCTGCCAACATAATAGGGTTACTCCTTGAAAACTTGACTCATCCAACTTTGAGTATCTGAGCCTTACCTGGTTTATAAGGAGCCCTGGTGGCACAGTGGTTAACTGCTCAGCTGCTATCTGAAAGGTCAGCGGTTCGAACTCAGTAGCAGCTCTGTGGGAGAAAGATGAGGCAGTCTGCTCCTGTAAAGATGTAAAAAAAAAAAGTTGCTGTTGAGTCGATTCCAACCCATAACGACCCTAGAGGACAGAGCAGAACTGTCCCATAGGGTTTCCAAGGAGCCGCTGATGGATTTAAACTGCGGATCTTTTGGTTAGCAGCCGTTATCACTTAACCACTGCACCACCCTTGGAAACCTTATGGGGCAGTTCTGCACTGTCCTATCGGGTCACTGTGAGTCGGAATCAACTCAGTGACAATAGGTTAACAGGTATCTGGTTTATGGATTTTTACCATTTATTTGCTTCACATGCTTGTAGTCCTAAAGGATGGTTATCTTGTAATTTAGTCTGTCTATTAACAAGAATGGAACCCTGGTGGCTCAGTGGTTAAGACACTGGCTGCTGACCAAAAGGTTGACAGTTTGAATCCACCAGCCACTCATTGGAAACGCTATGGGGCAGTTCTGCTCTGTCCTGTTGAGTCGCTATGAATTGGAATGGACTTGATTGCAATGATTTTTTATTGGCAAGAGTGGGAGATAAGCTAACCATAAAATTAAGCCTTTGCGTCTTTCTTGTTAATTATTTAGTGGAATAGGCAGTAGTAACTTAAAAAAAAGTTCCTTTGGGACAGTCTGGGTTCATTTATTCAATATGGCCTTGTAATCTTCTAAATATCTTTAAAAAAATAAAACTTTATTAACTAATATGAAATCTAAGTGTGCAGCAAATTAGATATTACCTTCATATCCTTCTTACAAAATTACAGGAATTTCCAGTTTTTTCTTACTGCATTCTAATAAAGTTTATTGTGAGACTTTCTAAAATATTGAATATTTATATATTACATCTTCCAGTTATTTCAGTGCAGTCTCAGTGGTGTTTTATCTTTGTGTTTGATGGCTGTCATTGATTATAATGGATAACAGTTACTTGGGAGAAACACAGAGACACACACTATACTGAACCATATTTTCTAGCTTCTGTGATACAGTGTTTTAACAGCTACAAAAAGTAATCCTTCTCCACCAGTGTCTGCTATACCTAGATAAAAGGCTTCCTCAGTTTCCCTTTTGGTAAATGCACCAAGCTCCAAGGTGTCAGTTTGAAATATAGTTGACTAATAAAATCCCCACATGCTCTGGCCTCCCCCTGGCATGTTTCCTGTGAAAACCACAATAAAAGTGCTTGCTGACCGTCATGATCCATCTCTGCCTTGTGATCACCCCGAGTTTTCCCTGGGTGGCAATACTGGGCTGTGAATAAATTTTTTAATGTTTCCAGCCTCCCTTTCTTGACCTTACCATACCTCAAACATTACTATTCTATCTAATTAAAATGCACACACACACAAAGCTGAGATTTTAAAAGCCTTATCTGTAGAGTGAAGGTAAATAGGAGATAACGCATCTAAAGACTCAAGGAAAATATCTTTTGTTTAATCTTAGTGCTGAGTGGAGGAAAAAAAAAAAAAATTCCCCAATAATTTAACCACAGATCAGTCATCTCTCAAGTATGCATCCAGAATCCACACCACAAGGATGGTTCAAAAAATCATCCAATTAATAATTTTGTTTTTAAGTGGCTCCAGTAGGGAGTATTCCTAGGCACCTGGTGGAAACAAATGCAGATCTCCTCTAGAAGAACCCAGGTTCAACCCAGAGGCCTCAAAACATTTCCACAGATAAGTTTCCAGAAATATGAGCTCACAGTCATAAAACACATAAGGAAACGAGGCACCATGAGCAAGTGTCAGAAGAAGCAAAGATCAAAATTAGCCCCCAAAAGACTCCAATATAGAAACATTAGTGACAGAATATAAAATAACTGTGTAATATGTTTAAAATATGGAGATTGTCATGGATTGAATTGTGTCCCCCCAAAATATCTGTCAACTTAGCTAGGCCATGATTCCCAGTACTGTGTGGTTGTCCACCATTTCCTCATCTGCTGTGATTTTCCTGTGTGTTGTAAATTCTACCTCTGTGATGTTAATGAGATGGGATTAGCCGCAGTTATGTTGATGAGGCAGGACTCTATCTACAAGATTGGGTTGTGTCTTAAGCCAGTCTGTTTTGAGATATAAAAGAAGTGAGCAGAGAGACAGAGGACCTCATACCACCAAAAGCAAGAGCCAGGAGAATAGCACATCCTTTGGACCTGGGGTCCCTGCGCTGAGAAGCTCCTAGGCCCCTGAAGATTGATGACAAAGATCTTCCCCCAGAGCTGACAGAGAAAGCTTTCCCTTGGGGCTGGCACCCTGAATCCAGACTTCTAGGGTCCTAGACTGAGAGAATAAATTTCTCTTTGTTAAAGCCAAAAAAAAAAAAAAAAAGAGTTACTGTGGATTGCCAGTTTACCTGTTTGTATCGGTCTTCACAAAGATGCTTTTTCCACATGGAAAACGGACACAAGCACTTAATAGTGTTTTCAAGTACAAATTAGGGAAGAGAAAACTTGTCCTGTCCTGGCTCTGACTGCCTTTGTAAAGATTACAGTCTTGGAAACCCTATAGGGCAGTTCTATTTTGTCCTATCAGGTCGCTATGAGTTGGAATCGACTCGACAGCAGTGGATTCAGTTTTTTGGATTTTGCTTATAAAATATTGCTCTACTGCTCAAGCTTACTTTACAGGGATATTGTGTGGATGAATAAAATAATTATTTTGATTTGCCTAAGGCACTGATAAGAGAGATATTCTGTAAGTGGTACAGGTTTAGGAAGACTACGGATGCAGCTGTGGCCCTGCTGAGTGTGAGTGTCTGGTAGGACATCCTGGTGATGGTCAGGAGACAGAAATTCAAACTGAGCTCAGGTTTCGAGAGTCAGAGTCAGTGGCTAGCCTAGAAGTGATCATCAAAGCCATAAGATTCATTGCCCCCAAATGTAGATCCACCAGGAGAACCAAAGACAAGAACTTAAGTAACTCCTGGAGCTTTGAGGGAATCAGGAAATTGAGCTCTAGTCACGTGGTCAGGGCTTCACTGAGGCCCAGGTTCTTCCTTCTGTACTGTGCAGTCTGATGATAGCTGTTGCTTTTGATAAATTAGTGAACAAAACAAAGTCTCTACTATACTCACATAGCTTAAATTCTGTATGAGGGTGGATTAGACAAACATACCAGATGATGATAAGTGTTAAGATGAAAAAGCAGGATAGGTGAGGGGAAAAGGAGTGACACCTCGGGATACCTGGGAGGGGGCCATTGAGATTGGTTGGTGGGGGTCAAGAAAGGCCTCTCAGGTTAGGTAAAGGACAGAGAGCTGGGAAGGGCACATGCCAGGGCCTGGAACAGCAAGTGCAGAGGCACTTAGAGGGTAGAGTAGAGTGTGCTGTCCATGGAAATACAGATGGGTGTGGGGAGGGGGCATGAAATGTGTCTGTGGCTGACCTCTTTGCCCCATGAGACCCTGGAGGTGAGGAAGACTTCTCAAATCCTCAGGAGGCAAAATCGTTCACCTGCAAATTTGAATAGTTTCCATTTTGAAACATTAAGGAAAACATTTGGAAAATAATAACCTAAACTTTTTTCCTTAAAGCTATTTGGTAAAATTTGAGTTTTAAAAAGGTTGGTTGTGTAGTATGAAGAAGTACCTTTGAGTTAGATGATAACAGGCTCATGTTTCTTTAGAATTGTATTGCTTTGGTAGCATACTGCAATCCAAAGAACACTGCCTTGAGAACTAGCAGACCCATCAGCAGGATTATTGGCAAGTCACAGCTGAGCCTCAACTCATCTCTCTCTCTCTCTCTCTCTCTCTCTCCAGCGTAATCCTTGAAGTTAAATGAAGGATTAGATGGAGCCTCAGGGCTGGTTGTGGTCGAGGAGATGAAAGCCCAGTAGGAACAGCTCTAGCTTTTTTTTTCTTAATTCATTAATTATTTATTCATTTAGTAATTATGTACGTATGTGTTGGTGTTACTCTTTAGGTTATTTAGTAAAAAGGGTTAAGAAAACAAAGAATTTAGGAAACCACTCAACTAGAAGATCTTCAGGGTCCCTACCATTTTTAGAGTTCTATGACGCTATTGTTTCTATTTGTTCTTAAGTATATGTTGCTACTATATAATTTAGCCATAAAATGTTTAGATATGTGGCTCTTCTGTGACCTCAGGACTTTCTGACAAAAGTGCTTCTTGACTAATCTTGTGTTTGGTACATGGGCTTTCTACTGTGTTTAAATATTACCTGTTTTGTGATTATTTTTTAAATCTGATCAAGAATTGACACAGTTATCTCTTCAAAATTTATGCTTATGTCTGTTTATTTTCAACCTTTTACTAAAGCTTTGTGAATTAGAATATTCTAAAACTCGGAAGAGAATAGGAAAGGAATGTTAAAGGGAAGCTTTTCCCCATTTCCTTCTGACTAGAATGTTTACATGAATATTGCCAAAAAGTTCCAGTAAATGTAACTTCCCTTTGTATACTTTTAGGATGGATGGGCGAGCCAAACGCTGATTAAAGTATTTGTTTTTTAAAAGATTTTATTGTAATAAAATATATGTGACCAAAAAAAAATTGTCATTTTAACTATTTTTAAGGGTACAATTCAGTGCCATTAATTACAGTCAGCATGTTGGCAACTGTCACCACTATTTATTACCAGATTTTTCATCACCCAAAACAGAAACTCAGTACCTCTTCAGCAATAACTCCCATTCTCTCCTCCCCTCACCCCATACCCATTAATAAACTTTTATCTCTATGCGTTTGCCTATTCTAGATATTTCATATAAGTGAGATCATACAATATTTGTCCTTTTGTGTTTGACTTATTTCACTTAATGTTTTCAAGGTTCATCTATGTTGTAGTGTCTATCAGAAATTTCACTTTGTGGTTGAATAATACTCTATTGTGTCTATATAGCACATTTTGTTTATGCATTCACCTGTTGGTGGACCCTTGGGTTGTTTCCACCTTTTGGCTATTGTAAATAATGCTTCAGTGAACACTGGTGTACAAGTATCTCTTTGAAATCCTGCTTTCAAGTCTTTTTTGGTTTATACTTAGGAGTGGAATTGTTGGGTCATATGATAATTCTATGTTTAACTTTTTGAGGTACTGCCAAACTGTTTTCCACCGTGGCTGCACCATTTTACATACGCACCAGCAATGCATGAGGGTTCCAGTTTGTCCACATCTTCACCGACACTTGTTATTTTCCATTTTTCTAGTAATAACCATCCTAATATATATGAAGTGGTATCTCATTTCCCAGATGACTAATGATGTTGAACATCTTTTCATATATTTATTGGAGATTTGTTTATCTACTTTGGTGAAATGTCTATTCAAGTCCCTTGCCATTTTTAATTGGGTTGTTTGTCCTTTTGTTGTTATATCATAGGTGTTCTTTATATATTCTGTGTATTATCCTCTTATCAGATATATGGTTACCAAATATTTTTTCCCATTCTGTGGATTGTTCTCTTCACTGTCTTGATGAAGTTCTTTACACAAAAGTTTTTAATTTTGATGATGTCCAACTTATCTATTTTATTGCTTATGTTTTTGGTGTCATATCTAAGAATTCATTGTCCACAAGTATTTCATTCTTGACTAGGGAAAAAAATCAAAAGTGGTTGATAAAAGAACTGTAAGCATTTTTTAAGGTATCATACTTACTTTATGGTCATTCTTCATGGTTGCACTCAGTTTTAGAGGACATGTTCTTGTTAGGTTGCTGCTACTACTGTCTCTCATGAATAACAGGATGGAATTGTAAGAAGTAAGGGATGGGAAGTGGTTGAACGATTCACCCGGTCAGTGTAAAGCCTGTTCCATCCAACCATAGACTGTTTTTTTCTTTCTTTTGTCTTTGACGTTGAGATGGCATGCCCTTCACGTCCTGGTAGTTGTTTTCACATTCTGTAAATTTATCTTGCTCTATGTATTATATTTTGCAGTGGTACAGATATTTTGATTCATAACTGATTGGTATCACATACTGAATCAGGATACATGAATTCAAGTCTAGAGAGAGATTCAGGTGTTTCTCAGTGGACCTCTAAATGACTGACCACAGTGAAGACAGAAAGATGAGTTTATGTGCTAATGGAGTGGCTTTGTTGTGATGTAATTTCAGTAGTTGATCATGGCAGCTGTTAGTTGAAGGTAAGTTGAAAGCCAGCTGGTTTAGATATCACAGTGGTGAAGATCAACAGAGGACCATGAAACTGGGACTCAGTCGTGGCAACATGAGACTGTGCCATCTACTCTCTGTGATATGTTTCACCCAGTGCTTTCCTGGCTTAGTCCCTTGCTTAACTTTTCCCATTTGAGAAACTCTGCTTTCTTGGGGGAATGAATTGTAAGTCCTGACGGAGGTGTAGACTTTCAGCTTCTTGGTTAGTTTAATTTTTTTTTTTTTCAGTTCTTTTGTGACCATCTGATAACTGAAGTTAACATTGATGTCTTGCCCATTTTAATAAGTTATCTTCTTTTTGTCACAGATACCAAAAGAGCAGAGGGAATACATTGTATTAAGCAGTGATGTCTAGTATTATACAAAAATGATGTTTGGGGCTTAGGGACCCATAGAAATTCCTTGAATGTGTTCTACAGTGCTGGAAAAGCTCTCAATGTCTCTGTTGCAAGTTGAATGCAATGTGATGTGAACCCAGTGCTCTCTATGGTGAGCTTCTCTCAACAATTGAAAAATTCCGGGATCTATCTCCAATAGTGGACTTCTCCACCTCTGCTTATTATGGTTGTGCCTCTTTCCTTTACTAGGTACATCCAGTCTTTCCCACCCAAAGAGCATTTTATCCCCTAGACATTCCCTATAAAACATTAAAAATAGAAATGGATATGTCCATGAAGAAAAGTTAGAAACCACTGCATGTCCCAGGTAATTCCTAATTTCCACTGACAATTTCAGCATGTGTTTCATAATAGTTTATAATTGATATATTGGTAGAAAATTAATATTGAGAGATCTAGCTGCTCTCAAAGTGGTAGTAGTAGTAGTAGTTACTTGGAAAGAAGAGAGAATTTCTGGGCTGTAAGTAAGCAGGTTGCCTTTTCAATTTCTTCTTCTACCCCATCAAAGTGCCAGCTTGCTCCATCTTCATCATACATTAAGTTAAATGTCCCTTATTTATCATGGTACCTCTCATGTTCAAAATTATATACATTGCTGTAATTCTTAGCAGTTATGAACGTACATACTCCCTTGTGGACAGATGGTACTTTTAATACAGACTTTATAATTCTAGTAGGCATCAAAATTTTATGTTCACACCATTACCTTAATTGTAGAGAGATTCTGGAGTGGCTGTGGAAAGTCGTTTAACATATGTTCTCTTTCTTTGCACTGCCAGGGGTTCTAAATATTTATCAATCATTACTTATTTATACTCTGTAATGCCATACTTTGCTGGTAAGTGTTCCACCTTCCAGAGGGAATTATTCAGGTAGTTGATAATATGCTTTTCATTGTCTAGGAGAAATATGAGCATATTCCTATCAACCTATCAGTGAATTTCAAATCAAAATTTATGGTCTTCAGATTAGTAAAGGCAAGGTTCCGCCCACTCCAAGAATTAAAGTGATATGAAAATGAATCCATAGAACTTCACAACATTATAAACTCAAATACTTATTTTTTGAGATTTGATTTTATCATGTTAGATTCTGATCAGTTATGAATTTGTGTTGAATTCAGTTTGATAGACTGAAGTTATCTTTGTACTTTAATTAAAATGTGTTACCACACTGTTTTGGAATTACCACATGCTGCTTTTACCTGTTCATTAAAGCAGAGCACAGATATCTATGTTTTTTATTAGTAGCAATAAAAAATGTCTTTAAAGTATGGAATAATAGTCCAGTCTTTTCATTTTCTTTTTAATTTGTGAAAATATGCACAGCAGAACCTACACTCATTCATCAGTGTTTACATGTACAGTTCAATAATGTTGGTTACATTCTTCATGTTATATCACCATTCTTGCTGTCTCTACTCATATTGTTTTACCATCATTGACTTACACTCACTACCCCCTAAATTTCTTGTCTGTGTTTTAGAGTTACTATTGGCAGTTTGATCTCATAGAGATAATTCTTTAAAAGAATGCAATGGTCATGGCAAACATTATTTACTAATTTAGCCATACAGTAGTTTAAAGATGGCTTCAGGGGATAAATTCAGTTCATGGTTTAAAAGTTTTCTTAGAGTAATAGATTCAGGGACTCCTCCAGTCTCTGTAGGTACAGTTAAGTCTGGATTCTGTAAGAATTTCTTTTCATTTTCTTGCCCATTTAATATGAACTGGTATGAGTAGGAATCCACTTGACAGCAATGGGTTTGGTTTGGTTTGGTGATGTTTCGGTATATTGAGGCATAATCAAGACTTTGACCAAACAGCTCTTTAGAATTTTGCTGCCATTATAGCTCTGATTTTTGGGTTCATATAAAATGTACGCATTAGTTACACAGTACGTCTTCGGCTGAGAATTTTGAAATACCAGTATGACCACACTGTGACATAGATTCTGTTATCTCCTGTTAATGGAATGTAGCTTCCTGGAGTTGTGGTTATTTTCCTAAGTTCTTCCTTTAAGAAACTCGAAACCCTCACCTAAAAAGAAACAAGTTACCTAACTAAGAAGATTGAAAATGAAACCTGATTCTTTCTGACATTTTTAGTGCCAACTAATGAACAAAAGGCTTCTTTAAAGAAGCAGATGGTTCACTGGTTCTTTGTCTCTGAACATGAGCAGTCTAATGTATTAAACATTTTTCAGTAAGTGCAGCAGCGTAGTGCCAGTTTCTATTTTCAGCTCCCAACATAGTAAAACCAGTTCTGTCAGCAAGCATTTTATTAAATGGTCCAGGACATCTATTAGACACCACAGAAAATACACATAAGACGAGGATCTTGGCCTCACTCAACCTAAATCTAAAGAGATGAGGAAGCATTTTAAAGAGCAGATACAAGTGGGTAAATAGGAACATTGTGTGTTGTTAAGACTTTAACTAGATTGATTGGACTAGAGGGGTGAGTCATCTAAAAGAAGACAATTCCAAAACACATTGAGGAATGCCTTCTTAAGGATAAGGCACTTACAGATGTTGCTGCTTGTAATTCTCAAGGTAATTTTGTAAAGCATGTGTGTAATAGAAGGAAGAAATGAGGCAGTGAACTTGGTTTTATACTTGCTTATGGATTTGAAATGATGGGAGGTGGAGTGACTGCTCAGAAGGCAGTAGAAAGGTTGGGACTGGAGCTCTGAGAGGAACAGGGTGGAGGGGTTGATTGTACTTCTTCAGCTTCAGATGGCTGATAGAAGGCCTCAGCATGAGAAGAATGCGAGAATGCCCACTATTCGGGGACAAGCAGATGCACAGGGAACCCCTCCAATTTTCTACCAAACTTTGGCCTGATTTCTTTAGTGTTGCATACTACTGTATCTGTGTCCACTGATCCCCCCATCGTTCTTAGTCCTTTAAAGTCCAGCTCAAATCCTGTTCCAAAACGTCACCAGGGTAGTCATGGAAGGCCTCCATGAGCCCAAGTGGTGTGAGGGAGGAGCCCTGCCAAGATGTAGGCAACAGAGGACATGCAGAGGTCTGTAAAACCCACACTGGGATCCTCTCATACTGTGTTACCTATCAGTCCTCACAGACCTTCTTCCAAATCCTTTAGGTTGACATTCTTTATTTTATACAAATTGTATTATGTTGATCAAAAGCATGCTTTTGGTTAATTTGAGATACACACTTTTATTTGAATGCTATAATTTACCAGAAGAATAACATTTGCTCAGTTAACTATGTCGCGTGACTGAATTTCCACCTGGAAAGCAGTGATGAATTGTATTTATCAGAGAGAGACCAGTTAGAAAGACATATTCAAAATGACACATTTCTGTTTTGCAATTTTGTTTTTATGCAAGCTTTCATACAGAAAGTATTTACCTTTAATCTGACTGTTCCACACACAAATACAAGATATTCCACTCTGAATTGGTCTCATTGGCTATTAAAAATCTTGATGAAAACATGTTTAGTCATAAAAATGGATAGTATTAAAGTTAGTAAAAAGAGTATGGTATGAATTATATTTCAGTTTTTTAAAAAATGCTGTAATATACCTTGTCTGGAGAGAAGTCATTCTGGTTGTTGATTACAAATTTGAAGACATTTCTGTTATTATGTATTCTTTGTGTGCATCTGTGTTCTTAGGATGATGAGACAAGACAGAAAGCACTGTTTATTTGAATGAGGACAGGTTTTATTTTAAAATGTGTAAAATAGGGATAATTGCCTAGGTGCCTTCTGGATATTATATATGGAACCCTGAACTATGTTATCCTGGTTCTTGGTTTTGAAATTAATTTTTTTGACTTTAGATGGAGCTTAAATGGATTGTTCCGTGATAGCAAAAATTCTTAACAAATTATTAGACATAAGTATATCCTAAAATTAAGACGTGGATCTAAAACTGTTGACTTAGACTAGGGAATATTTGAAGAATAGAGTTTAACTAACACACATAGTTGCAACACAGTGTATGACCACAGCCATTGCACAGCAGTGGCAGGTGAGATTTGAGGAACAGTTGGCATGTAAAATATTCTTAGCCCTTGTGCATGGAGCACTTACTCCATCACGTGTAGCCTTACACAGTTTTGTGTAAATATGTAGTTGTCTGTATTCATCATGTTCTAGCGTGTTTAGTAGATGTCTTAGTCTTCTAGTGCTGCTCTAACAGAAATACCACAAGTGGATGGCTTTAACAAAGAGAAATTTATTTTCTCACAGTCTAGTAGGCTAGAAGTCCAAATTCAGGGCATCACCTCCAGGGGAAGGCTTTCTCTGTCGGCTCTGGAGGAAAGTTCTTGTCATCAGTCTTCCCCCGGACTAGGAGCTTCTCATGCAGGAACCCCAGGTCCAAAGGATGCACTCTGCTCCCTTGGTGGTATGAGGTCCCCCACTCTCTCCTTGCTTCCCTTTCCTTTTATCTCTTGTAAGATAAGTGGTGCAGGCCACACCCCAGGGAAACTCCCTTTACGTTGGATCAGGGATATGACCTTACTTAGTAAGGGTGTTACAGTCCAACCCTAATCCTCTTTAACATAAAATTACAATCACAGAATGGAGGACAACCACACATTACTGGGAATCATTGCCCAGCCAAATTGTTATACACATTTTTTAGGGGGGCATAATTCAATCCATGGCAGTAGACATATGTTACTCATAGTGACTGACCTTTTCATTTGTATAGGTTTCATGTTAAGTCTTTCTTAAATTTTGAAATTAAAAAAAAAAAATAAGATTGTTTCCAATTGGAATGGGTGACTACCCAGTTGGATTGCTGTCTTAGGTGAATAACTAGTGGTACAGACAAACAAACAAAAAACCCAAACCAGTTGCCATCGAGTTGATTCGGACTCATGGCGACCCCTTGTGTTTTTCAGAGTATAACGGCACAAAAGGTTTTCAGTGCTATGACTTTTTGGAAGTAGATCATTGGGCCATTCTTCTGAGGCACCTCTGGGTGTATTTGAACCACCAACCTTTTGGTTAGTAGCCAAGTGCTCAACTGTTCACAGCATGTAGGGACTCCTGCTGATAGAGACAAAAACCAAACCAAAAACCAAACCCATTGCCGTTGAGTCAGTTCCAACTCACAGTGACCCTACAGGACAGAGTAGAACTGCCCCATAGGGTTTCCAAGACTGTACGGGACTGCCACATCCTTCCCCTGCGAAGTGGCTGGTAGGCTCAAACTGCCTACCTTTCAGTTTGCAGCTGAGCGCTTAACCACTGCACCACCAGCGCTCCTTGATACAGATAAGGCCTCCCCAAAATCACATCATAGAGCTTTGAAGTCAAGGTGATTCTGAGCCTATTCTCAGTTTTGGAGTTCTAGGAATATATATATAATATATAAATGAGTGTATATAATAAATGAAACCAGGATGTTATTTATTAATTCACAGTGGGAAGAGAGGACTGCTTCCTAATTGTCAAAATATCCGAGTGTGCCGAATAAGGTTCCCCTTTTGGGATGAGAAAACCCTGGTGGTTCAGTGGTTAAGAGCTACGGCTGCTAACCAAAAGGTCGGTAGTTCAAATCCACCAGGTGCTTTTTGGAAACCCTTTGGGGCAGTTCTTCTCTGTCTTTAGGGTTACTATGAGTTGGAATCGACTCAGCGGCAGCGGGTTTGGTTTTTTTTTTTTTTGTCTTGGGATCAAGGTAACTAATTCATTGATGAGCCTAGAATCCTGTCAGAGGAAAGATAGAGTTCATCTCAGACCCATCTCTGTCCCTTTTGGTGAAGCTCTTTCTAGTAATCTCACTTTCTGACTTCTCTGACAGGGCCAGTACCTGGGTTTTCTTTTCCTATGCTTCATACTAACTGTCCCCTTTTCCAGTTCTGACAGTAATTATCCCTGATGGATCATAATCACTTTCATATCTGTTCTGGATATTATAGTCTTTTCCTGGATTATAGGGTTTTTTTTTTAATTGTTTTTAAATAGTTTATAGAGATCTCTTGAGGGGGATGCATTTACTGATTCTTGGTTTATTTTCACCCATATCCAATGTTATCCTTATTTTATTGACTTTTCTAATTTTCTTCTCTCAGGGACAGCCTTGTTTTCTTTTTCTCCAGCCTTTGAGGAGCAGCTCCCTGTTGTGTCTGGATGTACCCTATAATGACCTTGAAGCAAAGAGGATAGTGATCTTGAGGACTTGTTTATTGTCATCTTTAACATTCCTCCTGGACAATGAAGGACAAGGTTTCCTAGGATTATAGTCATCATTGTATCCCCCAGGGGCTTGTCACATAAAACATGTAAGAATAAATGTTTCTTTTACAGGTTTTGGATGATTCATTCTTTTTGAAGCTTTCTTAAAAAAAAAAAAAAAAATGAGATTGCTCTTTTTCTCACAGTTGCTTCCTGCCTCCTCTCTGGGCCTTCCAGATGTTCTCCTAGTATTCTTCTGTTCTCTTTTGAAGTTGACACCATCTAGCTCTTTACTCTCTTTTACTTCTCCCTATCAGTGTTATCTAACTCTAGGTCATTTTACCACATTCACTAGGGCAGCAGTTGTTGTTTGTTGTTGTGTGCCCTCGAGTCGATGCTGACTACTCATAGTGACCCTAATTGACAGGGTAAAACTGCCCCATAGGGTTTCCTTCTTAGGCGGAAATCTTTATGGGAGTAGATCGCCAGGTCTTTTCTCCCATGGAACTGCTGGGTGAGTTCAAGCCACCTCTTTTCCGTTAGCAGCTGAGCGCTTAACCTTCGTGCCACCAGGGCTCCTTAGAGCAGTGGTACCCAATTCAATTTAACCCTTTGCCTCAACTCTTACCATCATCTTAGGCAATTTTTAAAGTCCATCTCTCTCCCTGCCTTCATGGTTTCATCTTCTCATCGCCACATTTTTCTCCCTCTTCTTCTCCTTCTTCTCACTCCCTCACCCCAATTTTAGACCATTAACATTCTCTAAACAGATTGTGATGTTTTACACTTTATATGCCTTTGTAGTAACTCTCACCTTCCCTGAAGACTCTCCTTCCCCGTGTGGAACTGATCTCACTTCTACTGTGGTGTGTTTGGTACGTACTCACTATTGCATTTATCACACTGCCTTTATTCCTATTTTTCCTGCTAAACTGTGAAATCCTTCAGCTTCTTGATGGTCCTGAAACCTAAAACTGCCTGGCCTATGAATATTTTTTGAATGAAAACGCAGTTATGTTATCATTCTTTCTCATCAATGTGTTTCATTCTTTCATTGAATAAATACTTCATTGAACACCTCCTGTACTTTAGGCACTCTTTTAGATGCTGAGAATACAGCCAGATGAAAGCAGTCCCTTCCCTCGCTGAACTTGAAGTGAACGGTTGGAGGATGCAGGAAAGTGAATAGGAAATTACAGTGCAGTCCTTACATGCTCCATCTGTGAACAACAAAATCCTAGAAGCTCTGTAATGGTGGTTAGTTTTTCTTGTACTGTCTTAAGAAAGCTGTTTGGAGATGTTAAGTGTGAAAATGTGTTGGGCTCCTTGAAAACGAAGTATGGTATTAAGCATTTAGAATCTAAGCTGAATGAAGGAGACTCTGAAAGATAACTATCATTCCTCTAACTTTAACTTGCTGAAGACAGAGGGCAGAAAGAAAGGTTGTTATTTCAGTTGTTAATCTACAGTGCTTTATTTTTTGATGTTTCTTTCATCTAGGGTTGTCCCTTTTATTCTCAAGAGCTGCTTAAGAAATTGAAAATTATTAGATGCATCATTGCTTAATTCAGCATTAAAATCAATGATTTTGATGATACTCCAGTTCAAAACTTCAGCTCTCCTTTTACTTGTGCTCTCAGTAAAGCACCTTATAGATTAACATCTGTCCTAAATTGGACATGTTTTAAACAAATCGTTATATATCCCAAATGGGGCGTTGATATGCCCAACCAAAGTACCAGTGTGCACCATGTACCTAGTCTATTTCCACATGAATGTTCATGAGACAAGTGTGAAAAAAATAATTAAAACTCACATGTGGCCTGGGCAGGATTCTTTTTCTGGAAAATAATTTATTCTTTCATTTAGAAACTTAAGTTTTGCAAGAAACTTCCAACCAAAATACAATTTTATTGGCAGGAATCTTTATTAAAAAGAGCTTAAATTTTTCTATACCATTTTCTGAACAGAATTTAATATTTGTTTTTTAATATGCTGATATCATTGGAAAGACTGGGGAGAGCCAAATTTTAATTGTGAAAGATAGAACAATATCTCTTTCTAGCTACATTTGCTCATTCATGATAATGATTATCATATTGCAGGATTTCCCAAAGTATGTTCCTCAGAATGTTAATAGGTAGTCCTCAAAAAAAGAGAAGGCCTGTGGTCTACTAAATGTGAGAAATGTTGGGTTAGATGAGATTAAATAAGTTCATTTTGTACAGGATGCCTCAGTCTTTAAGGTGCTCTGCACCAATACTTCTCAAGCTTGAAGGTGCACACTTAACAGAGGGATCTTATTAACATGAGGACTGGTTCAGTAGGTCTGTAGTGGGGCCTGAGATTCTGCATTTCTTCAAAGTGCTGCCAGTGCAGCTGGTCCATGAATGACATTTTAAATAAAAAGGTTCTAAAGAATCTTCGCAAGGAAACAAACTCTGCAGTTTACTAATGATAGAAATCTTATTTGTAAGATTTGGTGGTGCAGTGATTAACAGCTTGGCTGCTAACCAAAAGGTGGGCAGTCTGAATCCGCCAGCTGCTCGTCGGAAACCCTACGGGGCAGTTCTACTGTGTCCTATATGGTTGCTATGAGTCGGAATCGACTCGACGGCAACGGGTTTGGTTTGGTTAGTAGTGGTCCGTGTAGCACACTTTGAGAAATTTAAAATGGAATCTTTAAAATTATAAATGAATTAATTTACACTTTAAATAGAAGTGTAATGCAAAACTTCAAGGTTTTTATCTGCCAGACTATGTAAATCCCAAGACACTGTAAAATCATTTAGCTAGTCCATGTAGAAAGAAAAACCAATATAATGAGCTAAAAAGACAACCACTGCATAGAATAGCAGAATGTTATCGAATTGTATACTTCTCTCATTTTTAATAGACCTTATAAATATCATTAAATACTCAAGTCCTTAATTAAACAAATTTTACTTTATTTTTATTGCCTCTAGTAATTCACATCTAAATTACCATGTTTTGAAATCCCCATATGTGCTGTGCTAGTGATTTCATTAGTCTTTAATCTTTGTTAACACGAACATTTGATATGAAAAGCTAATGATAAAAACAAATCTTTTGTTTAAATAGCTTGAGGTTTGATATGGTTTACCAGTACCCTTAATGGCAAAGATATAAAAACAAAAGTTTAGGGAGGTTTTTAAAAATCTATTGATCCTAAAACAAGTTTTGAAATGAAAAAATGTTAATAAAAATAATTAATACATTATGGGTGGCTTTTCCCCACATGGGTCCTTCAGTTCCACCTGGAGTAGTTTCCCCATTTAAACATGCTTGTTGAAATCCTTCTTTGAACACCTGCCATCTGTATTTGAGCTCTTAGTTTCTTGTTTATCTCAAGCTATACTTTATTGTAGCTGTTGGTTAATTTGTCTTGTCTTCACTTTTAGATTGTAAACTGGATTGGAGGTCAAGTTCTTATTCATCTTTATACTTTCAGTAGTACCTGGTTAATAGCGTGGTTTGTAATAAGTAGATCAATAATGTAGTAAATTGTAGTTGTTGTTAGGTGCCTTCGAACCGGTCCCAACTCATAGCAACGCTACATACAACAGAACGAAACACTGCCGGGTCCTGCGCCATCCTCACAGTGATTGCTATGCTTGAGCCAATCATTGCAGGTGCTGCGTCAGTCCATGCCATTGAGGGTCTTCCCCTCTTTTCACTGACTCTCTACCAAGCGTGATGTCCTTCTTCAGGGACTGGTCCCTCCTGATAACGTGTCCAAAGTATGTGAGACGAAGTTATGCCATCCTTGCTTCTAAGGAGCTTCTGGCTGCCTTTCTTCCAAGATAGATTTGTTTGTTCTTCCAGCAGTCCATGGTATATTCAGTATTCTTCGACAACACCATAATTCAAAGGCATCAGTTCTTCTTCGGTCTTCCTTATTTGTTATCCAGCTTTCACATGCAATTGAAGATACTATGGCTTGGGTCAGGCACACCTTAGTTCACAAAGTGACATCTTTGTAAATGTAGTAAATGATACTATTTTAAAATAATTCAGTATATAAAATTTAAGTTTTTAATCCTGTAATACTTAAAAATTAATCTTATAGTACTTTAAAAAAATGTTAAATTTTTTTCTTCATCCCTATTTCCTGCCTTCATGATTGTATCAATTACTATTAATTGTCCATTGTATAACAACAACAACAACAAAAAAAAAAACCTGTTGCTGTTGAGTTGATTCCGACTCATAGCGACCTTTTAGGACAGAGTGGAACTGCCCCATAGGGTTTCCAAGGAGCAGCTGGTGAATTCAAACTGCAGACCTTTTGGTTAGCAGCCAAACTCTTAACCACTACCCCACCAGGATTTCCATTGTTTAACAAGCCATCCCAAACCTCAGAGGTTTAAATGGTAATGATTTTTTATTTCTCAAAATTCTAGGTTGGCAAGGAAGTTCTCCTGCTTATCTTGCTTTGGCTCACTCAGGTGGCTGCAGTCAACAGGCGACTTGATCAGGGAGGGACTTCTAAGACAACCTGTCATAGATGTCTGAGATTCTCAGCTGGAATGGCTGGTATCACAGGGCCTCATTCTCCATGACATCTTTTAATTGCAGGTTTCTTCAAAGTATGGTGACCTCAGGGTTCCTAAAAAAGGTTGCAAGTTCTCAAGGTTTAGTCGTAGATGTTACACAAAGTCACATCTGCCACATTCAGTGATCAAAGTAATTGCAAGGCTAGCCCCAGATTCAAGGGATGGGGCAATAGACTTCAACTCTTCCCAGGAGGAGCAACAGTGTCACAGTACAGAGAGGCATGAATATAGATGTGGGAAGGAGGACATTATTTAAAATATTGTTAGATATTTTTTGTTTTCCAGATCTGTTAATTTCTGAGGTATATTATATAGTAGGTTTTAGTTTTTCTTCCTATTTCTACCAGTTTGTATTTTATGTATTTTGAAGCTGAGTTTTTAGGTATATGAAGGTTCATAAACAGTCAATATTCTTGGTGGATTCTTTTTCTCAATTTGAAATTTCTCTTTTTTGTCCTTTTTCAAACTTTGTCTTAAATTCTATCATATTTTATTCTGTATTTTGTTTTTTGTGTACTCTTTAGGTAGTAGTTTATAAAATCAAAAGTGATAGTTTTTTGCTTTTTTTAGGAGAATTTAATCCATTTTCTTTTGTTATTTTTCTTTACTACCTTGCACTTGCTTTCTTGTTTTATTTAGTCTTTCCCTTTTCTTTCTGGTATGGAATTAATAAAGATTTCTTTATTCCTTCCCCGCCTACTCCATTTCTTTAGAAGTTATATATCCTATTTCTGTTCTTGTATTGATTTTCTTAAATTATTAGCACAAAACTTAAGTATTTTTATTTTGGCACCTGTAGTTAGTCTATATCTACTTCTTACCCCTAAACTAAATAATCGGTACAATCTGACTTCTTCAGCTCCTCAACCCTTTCGTGTTGGTATCATATGGAATTTGTTTAGACTTAGTCTTCAATTTTCCGGGATAATTTGCTTAGCATTATTTCTTATGTCTTAAACCTCTATCCTGTTTGTTGCAGATACTTCCTTAAAAATTGTTTAAGACAGATCTCTAGGTGATAAACTCTTTGAAGCCTGGTATGTCCTAAAATGCCTTTGTTTTGCCTTCACATTTGAATCGTAATTTTTGTCCACAAATTGGAGCTATTTCTATAGCCACTGCTGTTGATAAGCGGTCTGATGCCAAATTGATTCTCATTCCTTTGTAGGAGGTTTGTTTTTTCTCTGCAGAAACATTTACAGACCTTTTCTTTATCCTTGAAACCTAGAAATTTTGATTGGTTGGATCTAGATGTAGTTTGTTTCATTCATTTTATTCACTTACTGACCCTTTTTAAGTGATCCATATTCAGCTCTCGAAATTTTTCATTCTTATTTTTTCTTCTACTTGTTTATCTCCTTCTACAACTCTGAGTGAATAAATGTTGTCACTTTTTTTTTTTTATTGTACTTCAGGTGAAGGCTTACAGAACAAATAGTTTCTCATGAAACAGTATTACACATATTGTTTTAGGACATTGGTTAAGAGCCCCACATAAATGTTGTCACTCTTGAATCTAGTCTCTAGTCTCCAAATTGTTCTTTTATCCCCCTCCCCCAACTGTTTTCTTTGTGTATGTGTCTCAGAGAGAATTGTTTAGATTACTCTTCTGAAATATGCTTTTAAAAAAATTTTATTCTGTTATTCATCTCATTGATTTTTTGGTCTTGCAACTTTTTTTTTTTAAGATCTCTCTTTCTTTTTCATACTCACAGTTTTCAGTTTAAACTCTAAGGATGTTCTACCTATTCCAATTTACTTACTTCTGTTTGGGAATTTGGTCCCTCCAGAACATCAGTGGAGCCCTGGTGGCACGGTGGTTAAGAGTTTGGCTGCCAGCCAAAAGATCGGCAGTTCCAATCCACCAGCCGTTGTTTGGAAACCTTATGGGGCAGTTCTGCTCTGTCCTGTGGGGTTGCTCTGAGTCGGAATCCACTCAGCCGCAGCAGGTTTTCAGGTCTGTAGGGCATCAGTAGTTGGCTGAGGCCCTGCTCTGCCTCTCTGAATTGTTCTTTCTTTGCCTGTGGCAACTGCTTGGGTGTGTCCAGGGCAGGAGCTGACACCCAGCTGTTCTGGCTGTCCCTCTGCCCCCGATCATCCTGATCTTGGCCCCAGGCCTAAGAGCTTTGCGTCTGGAATTCACCGAGTCTGAGCTTGCAGCTTCCCCACCAACTGCTCCCACCTCTAAAGCAGGCCTTTGTTTTTTGTGTGTGTGTTTGTGTTATGGTTTCCTCTGGTTATTTCCTTATAGGCCTGCAGCCATTATTCTTCTAATGTTTTGGTATACGATAGTGTTTTAAATTTCTAGAATGAGTGATTTTCTTATCTTTAACAAAAAAAGCACCTTTTCTGTTATTTCATGGAGATGAGTTGGAGAAGAGTGGAAACATGCTCATGCTGCCTCTTGATCCAATCATTACCCCCACCCCCAACCAGGTTAATTACATTCTTACGCTATTGATTATCTTGTGTACAACCCTTAACATTCCAGGCAGTACTCTGGGTTTATCATGCCAATTTCCCCCTCCTTTTCCCTCTTTTATAGCATCTAGATGCAATCAAGGATCTCTGAATCCTAAAAAAAATGAAACTGTATTACTTTCCAAAAAGAGATTTCCTCTTTCCCTTTCTTGTTCTTCATAGGCAATGATATTTATCGGAAAGGTTGAAAATATCAAAATGCAATCCATGTTATCCAAGATAGAATGTCTAGTTTTTTGTTCATTGTTTGTACAGGGGCCATGTCAACACTCTGTGGAACTGGGGATATGAGTAGGATTGACCCTGATGTTATATATTAACCATGTGCTTGATTTTCAGAAATTATTGTTGAATGGTATATTGAGGGCATGGTATTTTATAACTGCGGATCCCTTTTTATTGAAGTGAATTCCTTCTAGGCATTTATGAAATTATATTTAGTGTAGTTATAAAACCAAAAGAAGTTTAATTCTCTTTAAAAAGGATACTCCTTGTGATTTAAGCTACTAATACTATTATGTTTTATTTATTGATTGATAAATATTCTAAATTATTTATAGATCACAGCTAATAAGGGGATACCATAGGTTTATTCCACTATATTAATCTTTTTTTTTCTTGGGAAAAAAAGTTCATAAAATACATAAGACAGTTTAAAAGAATATTAAAAAGCAAACACATCTGTGTAACTACTGCTCATGTCAGACCAGCACCCCAAAAGCTCTCTACATACCCCTCTGAGATCACAGCCTACTCCCTCCGCACAAAGGTAACCACTCTTCTGACTTTGGTGATAATCATTTCATTGCTACCTATGCATGCATTCCTAATGGTTTCATTTTACATAAATGGAATTCTGCTCTTATTCATTTGGGCCTTGATTCATTTACTCAGCGTTATGGTTGTGAACTGTAGTTTATTCATTTTGAGTGAAATACATTGCATGAATATATCAAAATACATATTTATCCATCCTATTGTTAATGGTCACTTGGGTTGTTTGCCGTTTACGGCTTTCACGAAGAGTGCTGCAGTGAACATGCTTGAATGTCTCTCCAGGTGCTCATATACAAGAGTGTCTCTACATAATCAGGAATAGAATCACTGGGCTGTTGAGTGTGGGTGTCGGTAGCTCTACTAGACAATGCCAAAATGTATTCCAAAGTGGTTGTTCCATTCACAGGCTCAGCAGCAGCGTGTGATGGTTACCATCGTTTCAAGTCTTTGCCAAAATTTGGTACTATTAAATGATTTGCAGTTCTGATGGTTGTGTATTGATACTATGGTTTAGTATTAATTTACATTTTTCTAATTACTAATAAGATTAAGCCATCTCAATTTCTTGTTTCCTGAAAGGCCTGTTAACACCTTTTGCCTATTTTTATATCAGGTTATCTTGCATTGATTTCTTGGTTGTAAAAATAAATTCGTAAGTCAGAATACATAATGGCTACATGTAGTTTATTCTCTAGAATTACTATGCTGTTTGGCATGTAGCTCCATTTTAAGCAAATTCTTACTAAGAAATTATAAATTTTCGGATGAACTGCCTGATTAGGAGTTTAGTATGTAAATACCTCTAAATCTACTAAACAGTTATAGATTTTGGTAACACTTCTATTTCCAGGATATTTTTAAAATGTAACTGAAAAGTTTATCTACTACTCGTTTTAAAATTCTAGAACACATTGCGTATGTTGCTGAAGGTATTTAACTTTTCAGGCACATTCTTAATTTCCCAGTATTTCATTCCTTCCTTCTTCTGTAATATGTGTACCGGTTTTTACAAAACAAAACAAAAAAAACCCTATCTTTGCTACATAATGATACTTAGTATTTCTTTTCTGTTTTTACAGTTACAATATTTTGTTATTTAATGCTTATATAACATTTATTATCTTGATTATTAGTATCTTACCTTCTACTTCGAATCAAATTTTCATATTTTTGTTCTTTATTATTTTTTCTTAATTTGTTCTTAGTCATCTGAATTGTATCTGATCCGTTTTAAAATTGTGGTCATCAATCATCATGACAGTTTACCAGGTGTTCAAAATGAAGTCATGATATATATGTGATAGTCCAAAATACTAACTCAGAAGAGGAGGGAAAAAATATGTAGAGCCCAACTTGTTTCACTGGATAAGATGAAACAAAGTATACTTGGGATATTTGACCAAAAATTATCAGTGAGTAGATAGAGGAACATCTACTATGGAGTTGATCGTCCCTCTCAGGAAGATTTAGCACAGAAATGCTTTTGTGAATTAGTATCACCTGTGATAGGAGCCCTGGTGATGCAGTGGTTAAGCATTCAGCTGCTAACAAAAAGGTCAGCAGTTTGAATCCACCAGCCACTCCTTAGAAACCCTGTGGGGCAGTTACGCTGTCCTGTAGGATCGCTATGAGTCAGAATCGACTCGATGGCAATGGGTATCATCTGTGATAAAAAGGATTATATATATATATATATATATATATATAGAACCATAGGTTGTGCAAAGACAGCTTTTTAATAATCCTGCTAGAATATATATGGCCTGCAACCTGAATCAGAAATATTGCTTGTTAATACTTATCAGTAATAGTTCAATGTATGGTACACACAAAATTATACTAACAGTTTCTCATAAAAGCATCTTTGTCTTCAAAAAAGCTTACAGTGAAAACATACAATTGTTCATAAGCAGCCTTCCTCCAAGAAGTGTTATAGAAGGCTCATAAGAATGCAATCCATAAGAAACTTGGTAACTGGGAGCTCCTAAAAATCAAACACTTATGCTCATCGAAAAACTTCACCAAAGAGTGAAAAGACAACCTACAGATTGGGAAAAAAATTTTGGCTATGACGTATCTGATAAGGGTCTAATCTCCAAAATCTATAAGTTACTTCATCACCTCGATAACAAAAGACAAATAATCCAGTTAAAAATTGGGCAAAGGATATGAACAGACGCTTCACCAAAGAAGACTTTCAGGTGGCTAATGGACACATGAGGAAATAGTCATGATGATTAGCCATTAGAGAAATGCAAATCAAAACTACAATGAGATAGCATCTCACCCCAACAAGGCTGGCACTAATCCAAAAAACACAAAATAATAAATGTTGGAGAGGTTGTGGAGAGTATGCACTGCTGGTGGGAATTTAAAATGGTATAGCCACTTTGGAAAACAATATAGCACTTCTTTGAAAAGCTAGAAATAGAAATACCATATGATTTAGCAGTCCCACTGCTAGGAATATACTCGAGAGAAATAAGAGCCATCACACAGACATATGCACACCCGTGTTCATTGCAGCACTATTGACAATAGTAAAAAGATGGAAACAACTTAAATGCCCATCAACAGACAAGTGACTAAATGATGGCACATAGACAATGGAATACTGTGCAACAATAAAGAACAATGATGAATCCACAAAACATCTCACAACATGGATGAATCCGGAGGGCATTATGCTGAGTGAAATTAGTCAGTCACAAAAGGACAAATATTGTATGAGACCACTGTTACACGAAATCAAGAAAAGGTTTAAACACAGTAAAAAGCATTCTTTGATGGTTACGAGAGTAAGGAGGGAGACGGAGGGGAAACCACTAACTAGATAACAGACAGATCAACTTTGGTGAAGGGAAGGACAACACACAATACAGGGGACGTCAGTACAACTGGACCAAGCAAAAGCTAAGAAGTTTCCTGGACACATCCAAACACTTTGAGGGACAGAGTAGCTGGGGCCTGGGGACCATAGTTGCGGGGGACATATAGGTCAATTGGCATAACAAAGTTTATTAAGAAAATGTTCTATCTCCCACATTGGTGAGTGGCATCTGGGGTCTTAAAAGCTTGTGAGAGGCATGGTCAACATGGCGGAGTAGTTAGATGCTTCCTATATCCCTCTTATAACAAAGACCTGGAAAAACAAGTGATTTGATTCTATGTGAACATCTGGCAGCCCTGAACAAGGCAAGGTTAAGAAATCCATTTGAGTCATACAGGAGAGGAAGACAGTTTGGAAGAGGTGAGGAGGGCTAGAGCCGCAGCGGCAAAACTGCAGAGCCACAACCACGCTGGTCCGCGGTGAAGCAGGCAAACGGCTGTGCTGTGCGTGCGCTTGGGAAGCAGTTTGCACATCGAGAGAGACCCGGTAGCAGAGATTCTGCTTGGATACTCCGAACCAGTGAAGAGCAGATCCCAAGAGGCCAGGATAAGTACATGTGTGCACCATTTTGCAGCAATTAAAAAAAAAAAAAAAAGCCAATTTGGGAAAATCCCCTCTCCCTTTTACCTCCTCTGTGCTCTGCAGCAGATTTGGGAAAAACCTCTCTCCCTTTTACCTCCTCCCTCTGCGCTCTGCACCGGATTTGGGAAAAACCTCTCTTCCTTTTACATCTTCCCTCCGTGCTCTGCACTGGGAGTCCACTGGGCCAGAAGCAGATCCCAAAAGGCACCCTGACCCATTCTCCTGGCCTTGGAGAGGGAACAAATAAGCTGCTGGCTCCTCTAGGCCAGGAACACAGGGTCAGCACAGCTCCTTTGCTGGCCACAGAAATCAGGTCTGCAGACTCTGAGTGCCTTACACCCCGTATAGACTTGTGGGGACCCATCTCAACAGTGTTAGCCCTCACTGCCACAGTACAATAGGCCAAACATCTGAAGTTTAACTTCAACTGCTTCAGCTGTGAACTGGCAGATTTGTGACCCTCGAAACAGCCCTGCCCCTCAAGTAGGCACTTTTATCGATCTGCAGCAGGGTCTTGAGGACTGGTGGTAGCTCCTAAAGTGCCTAGTCACCTGCTACAGGAGTTCAATAAAAAGTGGTGCCCTTGAGTCTTTACAGCCAACAGAGTGGGGTGCTCTTAGCCCAGCTGCAAAACTCACTTACCTACTCACGCTAGAGAATAGGGACATGCTTTCCTTTCAGACTCTCAGGGGCAGCTGTCAGCCCCCTGCCTGGCTCAGCACATGATCCCCTACCGCAGCCAGAGTCCAGTGCCTGCACCAATCACCCATGCCTCTCTAGGACTGGGGGTGAAAGCCTGCATCACACACTTGGTGACCGACCACCTGAACACCCGAGCTGATCCCATATAGGAAAATTTTACGGATTCCTGTGTGCACATAGTTACAGAACTAACTACCTGGTGACAGGACTTTAGAGATCAAAAGGTGTCAAAAATCAAACTAGTGCGCACGAGCAGCCTATTTAGGCATATCAAAACAAAACAAAATTAGGTCTCACTAAGCAAACACAAAATAAAATTGTAATAAATTATTGATGGCTCGGAGACAACAGTCAGTATCATGTCACGTAAAGAGGCAGTCCATGACGGTTTCAGCAAGCTCCCAAAATAAAGAATCAGTAATTTCTTTGGAGGAAGAGAACTTCTTGGAATTACCAGAGGCAGAATACAAAAGATTAATATACAGAACTCTTCTAGAAATGAGAAAGAAATTCGACAGAATGCAGAAATAGCAAGGGAACATACAGACACAGTAGTGGTGGAACTTAAAAAAGTTATTCAAGAACATAATGTCTAATTTAATAGGCTGCAAGAATCCATAGAGAGACAGCAATCAGAAATCCAGAAGATTAACAATAAAATTTCAGGTTTAGACAACTCAATACATAGGAGCAGAATTGAGGCAGTAGAATTTAGAATTAGTGACAGTGAAGATAAAGCTCTTGATGCCAACTTATTTGAGGAGAAATCAGATAAAAGAGTTAAAAAGAATGAAGAAACTCTTAAGAGTCATGTGGGACTCTATCAAGAGAAATAACCTACGAGTGATTGGAGTACCAGCAGAGGGGGGATAACAGAAAATACAGAGAAAATTGTTGAAGGTTTGTTGATAGAAGACTTCCCTGATATCATGAAAGATGAGAAGATATCTATCCAAGATGCTCATTGAACCCCACATAAGGTAGATCCCAAAAGAAAGTCACCAAGAC
>NW_004443972.1:13894681-13929927 GCF_000243295.1 Trichechus manatus latirostris
AACAGATACATAGACCAATGGAACAGAGTTGAGAATCCATATATAAGCTCATCCACCTATGAGCAGCTAATATTTGACAAAGGCCCCAAGTCCATTAATTGGGGAAAAGACAGCCTCTTTAACAAATGGTGCTGGCATAATTGGATATCTGTATGCAAAAAACTGAAACAAGACCCATATCTCATATCTCACACCGTGTACAAAAACTAACTCAAAATGGATCAAAGACTTAAATATATAATCGAAAATGATAAAGATCATGGAAGAATAAATAGGGACAACGCTAGGAGTTCTAAAACATGGCATAAACACAATACAAACCATAAGTAACAATGCACAAGCAGCAGAAGAGAGACTAGATGAATGAGAGCTCCTAAAAATCAAGTATGCTCATCCAAAGACTACACCAAAAGAGTAAAAAGAAAACCTACAGACTGGGAAAAAAATTTTGGCTACGACAAATCTGATCAGTGTTTAATCTCTAAAATCTACAAGCAAAAAGACAAATAACCCAGTTAAAAAATGGGCAAAGGATATGAACAGACACTTCACCAAAGAAGATATTCAGGTGGCTACCAGATACATGAGTAAATGCTCACGATCATTAGCCATTAGAGAAATGCAAATCAAAACTACAATGAGATATCATCTCACCCCAACAAGGCTACCATTAATCCAAAAAACACAAAATAACAAATGCTGGAGAGGTTGTGGAGAGACTGGAACACTTACACAGTGTTGGTGGGAATGTAAAATGGTACAACCACTTTGGAAATCGATTTGGCACGTCCTTAAAAAGCTAGAAATAGAAGTACCATACGATCCAGCTATCCCGCTCCTTGGAATATATCCTAGAGAAACAGGAGCTGTCACACGAATAGATATATGCACACCCATGTTCATTGCAGCACTGTTCACAATAGCCAAAAGATGGAAGCAACCTAAGTGCCCATCGATGGAGGAATGGATAATCTATGGTATATCCACACAATGGAATATTACACAACGATAAAGAACAATGATGAAGCTGTGAAACATGGTATAACTTGGTGGAAGCTGGAACTTATTATGCTGAGTGAATTTAGTCAGAGAAGGACAAATACTGTATAAGACCACTATTATAAGAACACAAGGAAAAGTTTAAACACAGAAGAAAACATTGTTTGACGGTTACGGGGGTGGGGAGGGAGGCGGGGAGGGTTATTCACTAACTAGATAGTAGATAAGAATCATCTTAGGTGAAGGGAAGGACAGCACACACTACAGGGGAAGCCAGCACAACTGAACTAAACCAAAGCTAAGAAGTTTCCTCAATACAATCAAATACTTTGAGAGACAGAGTAGCAGGGATGTGGGGTCTGGGGACCATGCTTTCAGGGGACATCTATGTCAGTTGGCCTAACCTTATTAAGAAAATGTTCTGCATCCTACTTTGGTGAGTGGCATCTGGGGTCTTAAAAGCTTGCAAGCGGCCATCTAAGATGCATCAATTGGTCCCAACCACTTGGAGTAAAGGAGAACGAAGAACAGCAAAGATGCATGGAAAGTATTGGCCCAAGAGACAGAATGGGCCACATAGACCAGAGACTTCATCAGCTTGAGACCAGAAGAACTAGATGGTGCCCGGCTACCACCAGTGAACGTCCTGATAGGGAACACAACAGAGGGTCCCTGATGAAGCAGTAGAACGATGGGATGCAGAACTCAAATTATAGTAAGACCAGACTTAATGGTCTGACTAAGACTGGAGGCGCCCCGGAAAGCATGGCACCTGGTCTGTCACCCCAGAACTAAAACAGTTTCTGAGGCCAACTCTTCAGACAGGGTTGGACTGGACTGTGGGACCTAAAGTGATACTTGTGAAGAATGTCCCTCTTAGACAAGTAGATATAAGAGACCAAAGGGGTGGCTTTTGTCCAGAGGTGAGATGGGAAGGCACAGAGAGTCATGAGTTGGTTGAATGTTCATGGGGAATCGGGCAGAGGGGAGGAGTGTGCTGTCGCAGAATGGGGTGAACGGTTGGGGTCTCATAACAATGTATGTAAAAAAAGAATTTTGTATGGGAGACTAACTTGAAATGTAGACTTCATTTAATTACAATTTTAAAAAATTCAAAAAAAAAAAAATGTGAGCAGCCATCTAAGATACATCAATTGGTCCTATCCCACTTGGAGCAAAGGAGAATGAAGAAGACAAAAGACCCAAGGAAAATATTACCCCAGAGGACTAAAGGACTACATGAATCAGCAACTCCACCAGCCTGAGACCAGAAGAACTAGATTGCACCTGACTACCACCAATGACCACCCTAACAAGGAACACAACAGAGAGTCCCAGACAGAGGAGGAGAAAAATGTAGACCAGAACTCATATTCCTGTAAAAAGACCAGACTTAATGGTCTGACAGAGACTGGAGGAAGCATGAAACTGTGGCCCCCGGATGCACTGTTAACCCAGAACTGAAACCATTCCTGAAGCCCACTGTTCGGACAAAGATTAGACAGGACTAAAAAACAGAAAATACACGTGCGGAATGTGCTTCTTAGTTCAATCATATATATACGAGGCCAAATGGGCAGCTCCTGTCCAAAAGCAGGATGATAAGGCAGGAAGGGACAGGAACTGGTCGAATGGACACAGGGAACCTGGAGTGGAAAGGGAGAGTGTGTTGTCACATTGTTGGGATTGCAACTAATGTCACAAAACAGTATGTGCATAAATTTTTAAATGAGAAAACTTGAGCTATAAACTTTCACCTAAAGCACAATAAAAAAAGGAAAAAAATAGAATGCAGTCCAACTGTATAATGAAAATAGAGTCCTGGGCAAGGGGAAATTTAGTAGGTAATGGTAAAAATAAAACGAAAACATAGACATATACCTATACCAACACTTGTGAGAATTGGTCACAGATTCATCTCTGAGCTTTGTGCAGCCAAAGCAAGGTGAGAAACAGGGTCAATATCCACCATTCACTCAGGAAAAGCAGTTTTCCTGGCATTCAGGTACCTTTTTACAGAGACCATGTGATATAGTAGGCAACATTCTGAAAACTTGAGGAGTATTCACATCAACTGAGAATGTAGAAGTGTTTTTTTTTTTTTGTAGTATCGGGTTCAAGATGGAGACTTTAAAGTTTCCCATTTCAAACACACACCCAACTCAGCACCCCCTTTGCACACCTTCGCTACTATGTGATCATCCAGACTCGGATGGGAAATGTGCCACTTTGAAAGGTGATCGGTTCTTGTAATTTGGAATATTTGACTGTTAGCATCAACAGGAAAGACTTTCCTGAGCTTGCTGTATGGCTCCAACTGTTAATTTTGATTCAGAGTAATATAACCACTAGCTAAACTTAATTCAGAGTATAAAGATAGTAATACTATAGGATAATAAAAATTTGGTCGCATAACCATTAGCTTTCGCTCTAGTAGTTGGGATCTTATGCTAAAAAGTCTAACCATGATTGCACATGGCTGTTGTTCAGAGGCTTCTAGATACCTGCTTGTCTACACAGGCCTTTCTCTTCTTCAGACCAGACTCTCTTCCTGTTCCTTTCACTGTTCCTCCTGTGTCTCTTGCTAAGCTCTGAGCTAATGAAAAGCAGGAGTGGTGTCATTCATTTTTTCCCAGTTCTGTCCCTGGAGATAATGACTGAATCCCCTCACCATCCCACTCATCCTCTGTTAAATGGGATACACTGTTTCCATCCCTATGAATGTGCCACCCATAACTGGAAGTGGATATGTCCCAAGGAGTCTGAAGAATTGTTATACCCTTACTTGTCCCCTTCTTCCCATCATTTTAAATACTTGTATCAACAAAGTATTAAATTGCCTTAGCTTTTGGACAGCCTTGTCTCACTTGTGGTTCACTGATTTCACTCTTGAATCTAAAGTGCCCAGATTTTTTCCCTAACATGTTGCTGAGCTAACCTAAACACAGGACCCTACATTTATCCCTGTTGTTTTTATCTTGTTAGAGGCAGCTCATTGCTGCAGCCTTGAAATATGTTTTCTTTTTATATATATATATATATTTTAATTTTATCACCTGGTAAATTTAGTACCCTTAGTCATTCAAGAATTTGAACATGACATGTATATTATCTTTTATACCATAGCTAAAGTTGTTGTTTAGAACTGGGTCAAGGTCAGAGCTCTCTTGCATTCCATTAGAAACCTCTCTAGGTTGTTACATTTCATTCAGCTATTTACAGATTGCTGGAGTCAGCAGATGCCCTTGTTCCAGCCCCATTTCTATGTTGATTATCATACCATGAGAGACTTAAAACATCATACATGCCTCACTAGATTCTAGACACACTGCATTTCCATCGTTACACCATCCAAGACAGATACTACAGCAGCTTAACATAGCTTTTCATTTGTATGTCCCTTTTTGGTTTTCACAAATCATCTCTTGGATAAAATCCTTTTAAGAATCTCGCCCAAGATCCATGTCTAGCTCTCTAGTTTGTAGTGTGAGAGTCTATCTTCTCCTTTTCGAAAGCAAGTCCTGGCATTTTCCTGCTTCCAGTCTTCCGGCACCTCTTCATTCTCTGTAACTCTCCAGAAAACTCCCCAAAATGGTTAGTGGCCTATTTGTAAGTTTTTTCTGGTCTCCAGAATGTTAGTGCCCAGGTCAGGCAAGTAAGTTGAGGTCACTGCAGGAAGCGCAAGGCTTAATTTCTAACAGTATCTCCATTAGAGCTACTCGTTGCTTTTTTCTTTGCTAATGGGAAGAAGTAAGAATAACACTCTGTGACTCTGATCTTAGCTTGATTCCTTTCAACTCCTTCAGTGATCTGTTGTTATGATAACTATAGGCAAATGACAGAAAATCTTAATAGCTTTATAACTTGTCAGTCATCTGACATCCCTCCCTTGCCCCATGTTGCTCATGGTAATTCAAGACTATGCCAGAGATGAGAGGTTGGGAAGTGCTGCAGCTTCACGGATGCATGGGTACCGTGGTCATCATTCATTCAGTGAGTTTCAGTGATCACCTGTGATGCATCTTAGTCTTTGAGGAATCAGAGACTAAAACATCCCCTGCCCATGAAAATCTTTCCTGCTAAGTTTCTCAGCATCATAGTAGTTTTCCTTACAAATTTATGAGCTCTTTGCAACCTCTTCCTAGTTAGTGTTTTTCCATCGTTTGCATCTTGCTATACTTTGCCTAAGGAGCCCTGCTGAGCACAGTGGTTAAGCAGTAGGCTGCTAACCGAAAAGTCTGCGGATCGAACCCATCTACCTCTCCGCAGGAGAAAGATGTGCCAGTCAGCTTCTGTAAAGATTACAGGCGTGGAAACCCCATGGGGCAGTTCTGCTCTGTCCTGTAGGATCGCTGTGAGTTGGAATTGACTCGAAGCAATGGGTTGTACTTTGCCTTGATCTAATTCATATTTTACTGCCTCAGCTAGATGATGAGCCACTAATGGTCAGTGACCCTACCTTATGCCTGTATCCTGGTCACATGTGGACAAAGTGGTACTGAGAAAGTGCTCATCTGATTTCGTTGTTCCTGGGCAGTCGGGGTCATCAAAATAAATATTATGAAATTAAGTAATATACTCTTACAATAATGCAGTGTAATTACAATAATGTAATTCTGTATCTTTCTTTAAACAGTCAGGCTCCTCCTATTTATAGTAAAGGATTAATAAATAATTATTTCCCCAATGACATTTCTATTTCTCCTTTTCTCAATTCTTTTTGTTAAACTGAATTTTTGCTTCTCGTTTTCTTCTCTTCACACATTGGTTATTTCATGATATTATACTCTTGACATTTAAAATTTTTGGTTCTTGGCATTATTTGTTCCACTGTTGCATAGTAACATTTTTGTTCTTTGCAACCATCTGCTTACTTTAAGGTGTGTACTTTTTCAGTGGTGTAGAATCCTTTCATATCTTTACTTGCCTCAAATGCTAATCTAGGATATATATGTGTGGCATTTTTTTCTTCATAGACCTCGTGTCTTTTCTTTAATGAGGACTGGATAAATATAGAGAGAAATTTATCCATTTGATGATATTTTAAGTGTTTCACATCTCAGTAACCATACTGATCATACTAAGAAATGAAGATGGCCAAAAAATCATTCCATTGTGTTTTATAAAGAATTAGTAAGCCCACATAAAGTGATACTTGTGAAGAATGTGCCTCTTAGTCAGGCAAATACAGGAGACCAAAGGGGCTTCTGTCCAGAGGTGAGATGGGAAGGCAGTTAGGAGCTGGGTGAATGCTCATGGGGAATCAGGGGTGAAAAGGAGGAGTGTGCTGTCACAGAATGGGGTGAGCAGTTAGGGTCTCATAACAATGAATGTAAAAAAAAAAAAATTTTTTTTGTATGGGAGAATAACTTGAAATGTAAACTTCATTTAATTATAACAATAAAAAAAATTAGTAAGCCCATATTTAATAAGTGAGGAGAGTGGGGCTCTGAGAAGTGGCAACCTGTCGAAGAGTACTTAAGTTTTGATACAGACCCACTTACTCTAAGCCTTCAGCTCCTCCTACTGCACGTACTTGAGATCCTTTTCCTCCTTGCAGATGAGGGTCCACCTGGGCTTTCCTTATGCGCCATAAAAATGGGAGATAGAGAATTCACCTGCTCCAGCAGGTGTGGGGATGCCTCATCCTCAGGGAAAATGCACAAACTCATCAGACACATTGTCCATTTCTGCCTATTAATAGGGCAAGAATAAAACAACTACTGGCAGAAACCTGGAACCTGGACCCATCTCCATTAATATGGAGGTCAAGAGAGTGAGGAATAAGATGAGGTCTCAGGTGGTATGCCCTTTCTCTTTTACTAACAGATTTGGGAAATAATAAGCTGATGTTGAAATTTGAGGGAATAGGAAAAAATATTCCCAGATGGTACTACAGAATGGGATACCATGGAAGTTAACTGATACGAAATTAAAATACAATATAGTAAGTTTTAGGAGAAAACTAAGAGAAATGTGTAGCACAGTATTTATGGCCTCAGATGTCCGTATATATTTGTACAAAGTGTGGTCTCATGAGCATCATAGCACATGGTGGGATTTGCCTGGTATCTGGAATGAGATAGTGAAAAGAAGATAGATATTCATCCTTCCTTCGTATATTCATTTATTCAGCATTAATTGGTGTGGCGTAGTGGTTAAGAACTACGGCTGCTAACCAAAAGGTCAGCAGTTCAAATCCACCAGCCACTCCTTGGAAACCCTATGGAGCAGTTCAACTCTGTCCTATAGGGTGGCTATGAGTTGGAATCGAGTTGACAGCAACAGGTTTGTTTTTTGTTTTTTTTTGTCATATATGTCAGGCACTGGGCTAGTCTCATGGTACTGTAAACTGTCAAGTAGACAGTGGGAGAGACTGACATGTAAACAAGGTATTAAAAAATTTACGATATTTTATGTGGGCTTCTTTTCCCAGTCCTTTTCAAATTTGTATAAAGTCTGGATCAGGTCAGTAAGTCTCCTGGCAGACAAGGCTTTCAGTGTGTGTTATCTTAGGAAAGGCAGTCCATCCCCTGCCAAGAACCTATTCTGTCACAAGCTAGGTAGAGGCCTGGAAAAATAGATTCTGTTTTCACCACTGTCTCCATAGCTATTGTCGTATTTGGATATTCAGATTCTTCTGAGGAAACCAAACTTGTTGCTAGTTATTCATGCATTGCACTTCTTTTAAATGTAGTAAACTTTTATTGGCTTATTTTCGAGTCTTCTTTGATAGTTAATCCTTTTTTCCTATTGTTTAAGCCTCACCTGTAGTTGATAAAGCATTCTCTTTCTTCCACCAGTTAACATTTCTAGATGTTTTTTGCATATACTTTTTTGAAAACTGACCTTTGTAGCAACCTAGAGTGTTTATAATTATTTAGTTTCTTGATAAGAGAAACAGTTTTGTTTACGTATTGGTCTTCTGTATGGAAAAGTAGCAGTTTAACAAGCTTCTAACAACTTACTGTCTTCAGTATATTTTTAATTAAGAGTCCCCCTCGGCAACCTTTTTCATGTCGTTCTCTATTATGATGTTGTTTAAATACTTCCTAAGTATTTATCATTATTAGTAGTAGTACTGTTAGTAGTAGTATTGGTATAATTTTTAGTAGTTAGTAGTAGTATCCATGCTTTTGCCCTAGATGTTACCTTTCAGAAATCAAATAACTGTAAGGAAATGTGATAAGTCTTGTGCAGAAATGGAAATGTTAAGTCCACTGTAGTTCCTAGGAACCATCACAAATCCCCAGCCCCTTACCTGTTCCAGCACAGAAGCCTTATGAGAAAGTGTTAACCCTTTGCCTGCTTGATTGCAGGAGGAATGCCAGCTCCTGAGCAGGCCTCTTTGGTGGAGGAAGGGCAACCGCAGACCCGCCAGGAAGCTGCCTCCACTGGCCCAGGCATGGAATCCGAGACCACAGCCACCACTATTCTAGCTTCCGTGAAGGAGCAGGTACACCCGCTTATTCCAATTAATTAATTCTTCAGTACCTTTAAAATTAATCTTTGGATGTGTTTTAAATTTGTCTAATGTCCTTGACGCCTTCACGTTTTCTAATTATAAGGTGTTTATATCCCTGAGTACATTGGGATGACTGGCATGTAGAGCCGCTCCAGGTGCATATCCGGAACATGCAGGATACTTGTGCATCTGCAAGTAAGGACAATATTGATGGTGATCGGTGTCTCTGTCTCTCACACATTGCAGAGTGTGTGCATGCACGCAAAGCTTGTAAAGCGTATCTCAGAAAGCTGACTTTCATGTCAGGACGCTGGCAACTTGATGGCTGTAAGATCCTTAGATATTTTGAACATTTTAACATAGGTAATATATATATAGGATTGTCTCTGTGATTTTTGGATAAAGGCTATATTTGTTGTGTTTGTCTCAATCCCAGTTTATTCATTTTGTGAGCTAATGTTCTAAAACTTGTCAAGCTGTGCCAGTTTGCTTCAATGTCATGTTTATGTTTATTTTTTGAGGTACTAATACCATTTATCCATCAACCTCAAGTAGACTTGTAAGTTAGCTCTTATCTATTATGCTTAGAGAAATTGGAATTCTAGAACTTAATTTCTTAAGATTTAAAAGCTTAATAAGGTAAATGTAAATGTAAAGCTCCAGGGATAGTTTTACTTTCTGTCTCTCCTTTAAAAAAAAAAAAAAAAAGTCATTGGTGAGGGTGATTCTGTTGGAAATAATCTAGTATTAAAGGTTTTTTTTTTTTTTTAAAGTTTATGATTAAACTAGTGGCTCTTTTTTTCTCAAGAGATATAAAAACTTAGAGGTTGTATATTTTCTGAGATATTCTTTTAAAAATCAGTATCAGCAGTTCAAATGACTGATGATGATAAAGCATGAAGGAATATTTAAGTTAATACTTCATTATTTTACTATTTGCTGTAACTTAAACTAGGTATGTGGTATGAGAGATTGCTCCAGAACTATGACATATGTCTGACATTAGAATGTATTTTCAAGAAAGATGATTTCATAACTCATCCTAGTAGCAAGATGTCAAAATATTTTCCATATCTCACTGAAATTTCAAGTTTTTAAACATTTTACAAACTAAGAATTTGAGAAGACACAAGAAATTGTAGTCAGTACTGTTTTAATTCTACTGAGCTGTAGAATATCTAAGTTTCTATCACCTTAAGGGGGAAAAAGAAAAGACTCCTTTTCTTAAAATACCTCAGAGTTGTCAAGATTTGACCCAAGGAGCTGTAAGATGAGAAGGCTCTGATTTATTGGGAGTTCTTAGTATTAACTGCATTTTGGTGAAAAATGAGGGTAAATTTATCAAAATGACCAAAGCAGATTTAAAGGTAGAACTGCATACAGTAAACAGAGCAACAGGGACTTCGTGTGTTTGTACCTTGAAACCAGATACCCTGCAAATTGAAGAAAATATGGAAACCTATGAGAAAGTTGGCACCCTAGAATTCCTTGATCATGTTTTGTATGAAAAGAGCAGTCTTTTTGGATGGAACATATAATTAAAAAAAAAAAAAAAAACAAAAAAAACAATTCTCAGTTCCAGGTGGTGTTTGTAGCCATGGGGTGATGATATCAGCTCCACTGATTTCAAAGAGCAGACCTTGTTTGGTGGCAGCCTTGTCTCAGGAACGATATTTTCATTAGGGTACAGAGGGAAGGGACTCCTTCAGTGTGATTCGATAGTGATCTGGGTTCCTGTCCTGGCTCCACTGTTTACTGACTTGGGAGCCTCTGTGTGCCTCAGTTTCTTCACCTGTAAAATGACAAAGGGATAATAAAAGTTATTGTGAACCTGAAATTAATATAAAATGCTTACAGCAGTGCCTGGCACCTTGTAAATATAATAAGGGCTAATATTATTGTTATCATCATCATGTCTATATAAGAAGAAAAGGCTCTTTTTAGAAGGATCTGGTGGTTTTACTTTTAAGTATATATAGCATTCAGTGAACCTTCTTTTGGACATTGATACCAGAAGGCAAAACCTTTCTGAATATATACCAGTGTCTGTGTTGTGACAGTATTTTCTTCTGCATGGCATTAAACCTTAAAAATTTTATCATATTGGCCTCACAAATTAGAACAGTTTCATGTATATGAGACATAGAGCATGTGAAAATAAATGTTATTAACACGCTGATTTAGGGCAACCCCAAACATAGTGTCAAGGCATTTGGTTAAAGAATAGCAATGCAATGTTTTTTAACACTTTCCTGAATTTTAAGAGACAAAGTCTGGGTTCTCCTTCAGCAAAGAACATAAAAGCCACTGAAGTACCTCAGATACTCCCTCTGGGCAGTTCATGGTAAGTAGTGGGGAAGGAAATGGCAAGCATCCAGTATCAGTCTTGTAAACAAATCATTAGTCTGTTGAATACCTGAAACTGGAGTTAGGGTGCCGTAAAAAAAAAAAATCTTCCTCCACTGAACTGTTTTTTTCCTTAGCATCCCCCTGTGCTAGGAGCTGTTCCTTGTTCTTTGGCGTAATGTTGGAATCACATTTTCTCTCTTTTATGAAATGATAACCTTTCACATATGATATCAGTCACATAGATACATACCTTTGCAGGTATGGAAAAATTTTCTCACTCTTGGCTGGTTAAAAAAAAAAAGAGCCTGCTTCTGTTCAAGTGCTACCTCCTTCATGAAGCCATGTTCACCCCAACTTGAAGTCACAGCTCTCTCATCTGACCTCCGTTAGCACTTTATACCACTGCTACGACTGTGTTTTTTTTTTTTTTTTTCCTCCTAAATTTTATTTATTTTGTTGTGGTGGTGGTTGTTGAGAATATACACAGCAAAATTTACCCCAGTTTGTTTCTACGTGTACCATTTAGTCACAGTGATTATGTTCTTCGAGTTGTGCAGCCCTTCTCACCCTCCTTTTCTGAGTTGTTCCTCCCTCATTAACATAAACTTACTGCCCCCTAAGGATCCTATCTAATCTTTCAAATTGTTATTGTCAGTTTGATGGCACAAAGACAGTTCTTAAAAGAGCATAATGCTCAAGGCAGACCTTTTTTTACTAGTTAAGCTAAACTATTGCTTGGTTGTAAGATAACTTAAGGGGATGGTTTTGGTTTAAGGTTTAAAGATTATCTCAGGGCAATAGTTTCAGGGGTTCATCCACCCTCCATGGCGCCAGAAAGTCTGGAATGCATTATAATTTGAAATTCTGTTCTGTATTTCCCCCCTTTTGATCAGGATTCGTCTATGGATTCTTTGAACAAAATGTTCAGTAATGGTAGCTGGGCACCATCCAGCGCTTCTGGCCTCATGACAGAGGAGGCAGTTGTTCATGGAGGCAGTATAGCCGCACACTCCATTTCCTCCTCCTGTTCTTGACTCTCCTTCCTCTGTTGCTCCAGGCAAATAGGACTGATTGTTGTGCTTTGGATGGCTGCTTGCAAGATTTTAAGACCCCAGGGGCTATGCAGTGAACTAGGAGATAGAACAGAAGCACTGAACATGTTATTAGGCTAATTAACTGGGATGACCCGTGAAACCATGACTAACCACCAAACCAAGGAACCAAATCCCATGAGGTGTTTGGTTGTACGTAAGAAACCTTAGCACTCACTCTTTTTTTTGTCATTATTATAAATATATCTGATCACACAGCTTTTGCCAATTCAACTTTTTACAGGTTTACAACTTATTGATAGCAACTACAATAATCGACTGTGCAAACCTACCCTATCAGTGTTATTTTTCCATCACCATTAACCACCCCCTTCCCTTCCCTCCCACCCCTAGTAACCACTAATAAATTTTGGTCTCTGCACATTTGCCTTTTCTTGTCTTTTTATATAAGTGAGGTAATACAATATTTATCCTTTTGTGATTGGCTTATTTTGCTCAGCATAATATCTTCAAGCTCCATCGATACTGTAGCATGTACAAAGACTTCATTTCTTCCACTGGCTGAGTAATATTCCATTGTATGTATGTACTATGTTTTGTTTATCAGTTCGTCTGTTGATGGGCATTTAGGTTGTTTCCACCTTTTGGCTCTTGCAAATAGTGCTGCAGTGAACATTGGTATACCTGTCTCTTTTTAAGTCTCTGCTTTCAAGTCTTTTGAGTATATACCTAGGAGTGCAATTGTTGGGTCATATGAGAGTTCTATTCTTAGTTTTCTGAGGAATCGCCACACTGTTTTCCACAACAGCTGTACCATTTTGTATTCCTACCAGCAATGGATAAAGATTCCAGTTTCCCCGTATCCTCACCAATTATTATTTTCTGTTTTTTTTAAATCTTAGCCATCTGTCTTAGTCATCTAGTGCTGCTCCAACAGAAATACCACAAGTGGATGGATTTAGCAAAGAGAAGTTTATTCTGTCACAGTCCAGTAAGCTACAAGTCCAAATTCAGGGCTTCAGCTCCAGGGGAACACTTTCACCATCAGCTCTGGAGGAAGGTCCATGTCATCAGTCTTCCCTTGGTCTGGGAGCTTCTCTGCACAGGAACCTCAGGTCCAAAGGACACACTCTGCTCCCGGCACTGCTTTCTTGGTGGTACGAGGTTCCCATGTGTCTCTGCTGGCTTCTCTCTTTTATATCTCAAAAGAGATTGCATTAAGACACTAAACTTGTCAACCTCATCAGTATAACCTCATCACAGTGTTAGAATTTACAACACATGAGGAGATCACATATAACCTCATCATAGTAGTAGAGTTTACAACATGTAAGGAAATCACATCAGGTAACACAGTCATACAATACTGGGAATCATGACCTAGCCGAGTTGCTACACACATTTTTTGGGGGACACAGTTCAATCCATGACACCATCCTAGTGGGAGTGAAATGGTATCTCAGTGTGGTTTTGATTTGCATTTCTCTCATGGTTAATGACGCTGAGGATCTTTTCATGTGTTTGGTGTCCATTTGAATGTCCTCTTTGGTGAAATGTCTATTCAAGTTCTTTGACAATTTTATGATTGGGTTATTTGTAGTTTTGTTGTTAAATTGTTAAAGTTTTATTTTGGTTATTAGATTCTTGTTGGATATATGGTTTCCAAAGATTTTCTCCCAGTCTTTAGCTTGTCTTTTTACTTTCTTTGGAAAGTTTTTCGATGACCAAAAGTATTTAGTTTTTATGAGGTCCCATTTATTTATTTTGTTTTTTGCTGTTTGTGCTTTTGTTATTATATTAGATAATCTGTTGTTGAAAGCTAGGCCTGACAGCATTGCCCTGCTTGTTCTTCTAAGAATTTTATGGTTTTAGTTTGTACATTTAGGTCTTTAATCCATTCTGATTTTGCTTTTATATATGGTGTAAGGCATGGATCTTGTTTCATTTTTCTACAGTGGAAATCCAATTTTCCCAGCACCATTTATTGAAGAGGCTCTTCTTTCCCTATGGAATAAATAGACTTAATACACTTGTCAAAAATCAGTTGACCATGTACGTGTGGGTTTATTTCTGGACTTTGAATGCTGTTCCACTGGTCCATATGTCTATTATACCAGTACCAGGCTGTTTTGATTACTGTAGCTGTATAGTATGTTTTAAAATCAGGAAGTGTGAGTCTTCTCTTTCAGTGTTGTTTTAGCTGTTGGGGGCCTCTTGGCATTCCATATAAACTTGAGGATTGGTTTTTCTATTTCTGTGAAGAAGGTTATTGGAATTTTGATTGGGATTGCATTGAATCTGTAGATTGCTTTGGGTAGTATTGACATCTTAACAATATTAGTCTTCCAGTCCATGAACACGGAATATCTTTCCATTTATTTAAGTCTTCTTTAATCTCTTTCGTATTGTTTTATACTTTTCATTGTATAAACCCTTTATGTCTCTGCTTAGATTTATTCCTAGGTATTTTATTCTTTTAGATGCCATTAGAAATGGAATTGTTTCCCTTATTTCCCTTCCAGATTTATCGTTGCTGGTGTATAGAACCCAACCGATTTTTGTTTGTTAACCTTGTACCCTGCGACTTTATTAAGTTCTTCTATTCTAGACATTTTCTTGTGGACTTTTTGGGATCAAATCATTCACGGATAGAGATAATTTTACTTCTTCATTTCCAATCTGGACACCTTTTCTTTCTTTTTCTTGTGTTATTGCTCAGGCTAGGACTGCTAATACAATATTGAATTGAAGTAGTGAGAGCAGGCACTCTTATCTGGTTCCCTGTTTCAAGGAGAGAGTTTTCAGTCTTTCTCTATTAAGTATAATGTTGGCTATTGGCTTTTCATTTGTGTCCTGAATCACATTGAGGACTTTCCCTTCTATTCCAGTCTTCTTTTAGGTTTTCATCAAAAAAAAGGAGTAGGGTTTTATCTGATGCTTTTTCTGCATCCATAGGAATTATCAAGTGGTTCTTTTCCTTTGTTCTATTGATGTGGTGTATTACATTGATTTTCTAATGTTGATCCATCCTTGCATTCCTGGAATAAATCCCACTTGGTCATGGTGTTTGACTCTTTTAATTATGCTGTTGGATTCTGTTTCCTAGTATTTTGTTGAGGATGTTTGCATCATATTCATAAGAGATATTGTCCTGTGGTTTTCTTTTCTTGTGGTGTCTTTGCCTGTTTGGGGTATCAGAGATAGGTTTGCTTCATAGAATGAATTAGGGAGTATTCCTTCCCTCTCTATCTTTTGGAAGAGCTTAAACAGCATTGGTGTCAGTTCTCTAAATGTTTGGTAGAATTCCCCAGTGAAGCTATCTGGTCCAAGACTTTTGTTGTTGTTGGGAGATTTTTGATCACTGATTTGATCTCTTCACTTATTATAGGTCTATTGAGACTTTCTATTTCCTCTTGAGTCAGTTTGTGTGCTTCTAAGAATTTGTCCATTTCATCTGGGTTATCCAGTTTGTTGCCATACAGGTGTTCATAATATTCTGTCATAATTTTCTTTATTTCTGTGTGGTCAGTTGTAATGTCCCCTCTTTATTTTTTATTTTGGTTATTTGCATCTTTTCTCTTCTTTTCTTTGTCATTCTAGCTAAATGTTTGTTAATCTTATTGATCTTTTTAAAGAACGAGCTTGGAGTTGTCAAGTTAGGCTGTTAATTTGAGATTTTTCTTCTTCAGTTTTTGCTGTAGGTTCCCCTCTGAGTACTGTCTTCACCACATCACAAAAGTTTTGGTATGTTGTGCTTTCGTTTTCATTTGACTGTAGGAAATTTGTGATTTCTCTTTTGATTTCCTACTTAACCCATTGGTAGTTTAATAGTGTGTTGTTTAATTTGCATATGTTTGTGTATTTTCCAGCTTTTTTTCTGTTGTTGATTTGTAGCTTCACTCCGTTGTGGTCAGAGAAAATACTTCGTATGATTTCAGCCTTTTTAAATTTATCAAGACTTGCTTTGTGACCTGACATGTCGTCTGTCCTGGAGAATGATCCATATGCACTAGAGTAGAATGTATATTGTGTTGTTTTTGGGTGGAGTGTTCTATATGTGTCTCTTAAGTGTAATTGCTTTATAGTGTTATTCAAGTCCTCTATTTCCTTGTTGATCTTTCTAGATGTTCTGTCCAATATTGAAAGTGGTGTATTGACTTCTCCAACTGTTTCTGTAGTACTATTTCTCCCTTCAGTTGTCAGTGTTTGCTTTATATATTTAGATGCCCCAATATTGGGTATATATTAATATAATAATAATGCATATTAATTATTTTTTAATCTTCTTGATTAATTGACCCTTTTATCACTATATAATGCCCATCTTTATCTCTCATAACAGATTTTGTCTTAAAGTCTATTTTGTCTCATATTAAGATGCTATTCCATCTCTCTTTTGGTTATTATTTGCATGGAATATTTTTTACATCCTTTCACTTTCAACCTATTTATGTCCTTGGATTTTAGGTGTGTCTCTTGTAAACAGCATATAGTTGGATCATGTTTTTTTTTTTTTTTTTTTTTAAATCCATTCTGGCACTGCCTGCCTTTTGATTGGAATGTTTAGTCCATTTATATTCACTAACTACTGATAAGAAGTGACTTCCTTCTGCCATCTTATTATTTGTTTTTTGTGTGTCTTAAGCCTTCTTTGTCTTTGTCCTTTACTACTGTTTGCTTTTGTGTTTTGTTGGTTTATTGTAGTGAGCCTTTTTTGGTTCTCTTCTCCTTTCCTTTTGTGTATTTTTTTTTAATATATTTTCTTAGTGATTACCATGAATATTACATTTAACGGCTTGTATTTATAATGTTCTAGGGTAAATTGGTACCAACTTAAGTAACATACAAGAAATTCTATATTTATACCATTTGTTTCCCCCTCTTTTGTTGTCGTTATCGCTAATTATGTCTTTATATTTCATGTGCCCTATAACATAATTTTATCCTTGCCTTTCATATATTTGCTATTAAAATCATGAAGGACAAAACATTTAGAATTATCGAGCATGAATACTTTATTAATAGCCTTTATACTTGTCCATGCATTTCCCTTTGTTAGGGATCTTTCTTTTTGTATACAGCTTTGAATTACTTTCAGGTTTTTTTTTCCTTTCTGTTTTAGTCCTCTAGTGCTGCTATAACAAATACCAGAAGTGGATGGCTTTAACAAAAGAAAATTATTCTTTCACAGTCTAGTAGGTTACAAGTCCAAATTCAAGGCATCAGCTCCAGGGGAAAGCTTTCTCTATGCTGGGTCTGGAGGAAGGTCCTTGTCATCAGTCTTCCCTTGGTCTGGGAGCATCTCAGCACAGGAACCTCAGGTCCAAAGGATGCGCTTTGCTCCTGGTACTGCTTTCTTAGTGGTATGAGGTCCCCATGTGTCTCTGCTTGCTTGTCTCTTTTATATCTCAAAAGAGATTGGCTTAAGACACTATCTAATCTTGTAGATCTCATCAGTATAACTTCCTCTAATCCATCTTACTTCATCATAGTAATAGAATTTACAACACATAGGGAAATCACATCTGATGACAAAATGGTAGACAGTCATACAATACTGGGAATCAGGACCTAGGCAAGTTGACAGATATTCTTAGGGGACATAATTCAATCCATGACACTTCCCAGCTGCAGAACTCCCGTTAGTATTTTTTGTAGGGCTCTTCTGGTAGATACGAACTCTGTCAACTTCTGTTTGTCTGGGAATATTTTAATTTCACCCTCATTCTTGAAAGATAGTTTTGCTGGGTATATTCTTAGTTTTTTTGTTTTCTTTCAGCACTTTATTATTCCATTGCTTTCTGGCCTCCTATGTTTCTGAGGAAAAATTGGCAGTTAATCTTATTGGGGATTCTTCATATATGTCTGTTTGCTTCTCTCTCACTGCTTTCATGATTTCTTCAGATATTCTTTCTGTCCCTTTCTCTTTCTCGTCTTCTGCAGTTGTCATAATGCATATATTAGGTCTCTTGTTGTCCCTTAATTCCATTAAACTGTACTCAGCCTTCTTGAGCCTCCATTCTTGTTGCACTTTAGCATCCGTAATTTTAACTGTCTTATTCTCTAATTCACTGATTCTTTCTTCTGCCTGATTAAATCTGTTAGTAAGTCCTTCTGTTGTGTTTCTCATTTTGGTTATTGTTTCTTTCAGTTGTGATATCTCTTTTTAGATCCTCGTTTTGTTCTTGTATTGTTTTGCTTATTTCTTTTAGCTCTTAAGTCTGTGTTTTCCCTTAGTTCTTTAATTATGTTTAATGTTATTTTATTATATTTCATATTTTTCATTATTTGGTCATCCCTAGATGCACTTTCACTCCGTTTGTCGTGTTCATTTGGATTAGCCATTGTTTCTTTGTTCTTTGAGTGTCTTGGGATTTTTTGTTTGGGCATTGGAACTTTTGAGGATGTTCACTTTCTCTGTTTTACCCAGTATTTGATGTTTTTGCCCACACTACTTTCTGCAGGAAACTTTAAGTGGGCAGAGTTTTTGACTTTGCTTACTGTTTTCTCTCCCTCTCTATGATAGCTCCTTCTCCCTCCCTGGTTTCATTGGGATTCGAAAATTCCAGATTTCCTTTTTCAACTTTCAATCTCTTCAAAACACACCAGAGAACACATTGTGGTCCATCTGTCCACCAGTGGGCACTGCCACTTGGGCAGGTTATCATGTACTAATCAATCTGTTCACCAAGGGTGGAATCCTCTCTCTGTGTATTACTCCCTTCCCTTCTCTGTTTCTGCAGTCATGTTTTTAGTGAGAATTCCCACACCCAGTGAGCCGCTTTTGAGGCTGGTTGTTGCCCTCTGGTTTTGCTGGAGGTTTCCTTCCCTGCTCTCCGGGGGCTGCTTATATCTGACCTGGCATTCAGGGGAAGCACAGGCTGACTTTCCTCCATTTCAGGAGGAAGAGGGGCTGACACTCCCCAGAAGGACCTCTAAGAGATCTGTCTTGTTGGTTTTGGAATGCCAGTGGCTTTGTGGTGGTTGGGGAAGCAGTCTTCACTTAGGTGGCCCACCTCTGATAGCAATGTAGGGAACCTTCTGTAGGAGTTCATATCAGTCCAGCAGCCAGGAGTTACTGGTTGGGGGAGGGATAGTCATACTCCAAACCAAACCCCAAGGAGGTCTGCCTTATTATCAGAGCCTGCCCCCGTAGTATGTTGGCTGTGGGTGTAGCCTCCACTCAAGAGGCCTGCTTCCTAGCACACAGCAACCTCAGTCAGCAGTTCTCAGCATCAGTTGTAAGACTGGGGGTGGGGCAGACAGACCCAAACTGATCCCCAGGAAAGTCTGCCCTATTGGCTTCAGAGGCCTGAGCTGTGCAGTGCACAGAGAATCAGGTAGAGTGCTGACTGTGGGAGCAGATTCTATTTTGGGGACATTCTATAGCAGTTGGAACAGCCTGGCAACACAATAGTTACCAGATAGGGGTGGGGGTGTCACACTCTGGTCAGATCCCTATGGATGTCTGCCTTGTTGCTATTAGACTCCCCCTGGTAGATTGTTGGCTGTGAATGCAGCCTCCCCTCAAGAGTCCTGCTTCCTAACACACAGCAACCTCAGTCAGTAGTCCTCAGTGCCAACTGAAAGTGGGGACTGACTAACCCTAATTGACCCTCAGGGAGGTTTGTCCTGTTGCTTTCAGAGGCTACAGGTATGGGGTGTGTAAGGATGCAGGTAGAGTGCTGACTGTGGGAGCAGACTCCACTGCAGGGCCCTTCTGTAGCAACTCACAGTAGGCTTGCAGGTGAGTGTCTGGGTGGAAGAGGGGCTGTCATGCTCTAAATGGACCTTCAGGGAGGTCTGCCTTCTTGCTATCGGCGTCCTCCCTATAGCATTTTGCCTGTGACTGTAGCTTCCACTAAAGATGCCTGCTTCTTAGCAAACACCCCACTGCTGTAACTCTTATGTGCTGCTCTGGATTATGTAATCAGTATAAACGTGGACAGTGCCATGTTTATATATTGTTTTACACATGTATTATGGGATGCTCCCCCCTACCCAGCACTTGGAATTTATTAACCTACAGTAAATGATTATTCAAGGAGGGAGACGATGAATAATACTACCAGATTACTTTGTCATTACCTGGCTGTTTTGTGAGAACCATGGAGCCTGTAGCCATATTAACAGCAACATGACTAAACAAGTTGTTGTTTTTGTTGTTAGGTGCTGTCGGGTCAGTTCAGACTCAGAGCGACCCTGTGTACAACAGAACGAAACACTGCCAGGTCCTGCGCCATGCTCACAGTCATTGTTTTGCTTGATCCCATTGTTGTATCCACTGTGATCCAGGAACTAAATCTTATTTCTGCTTGGTGCAAATTAAAATTTTATTTCATAATTGATGATCACATAATGACATAGGCATTATAAGTTTCATCTCACATCTTTCCAATTTAGCTGAAAATCAAATTTAGGGAATAAAATTATGTGGTTATCTTGGTCATGTCAAAAATTATCCACCAGAATCATGTATAGTAGGTGATATGGGTAACTCGTAAAGAAACATCTTCTAGTTAAGGATTATGCTTTAAGAGAAATAAAAAGTCAACCCATGGGAATAACAAAGTAATGTGACCCTTGGACTTGAATCTGAAATTACAGAAAGTGTCAGTTGAACTTCAGCCACCAGTTGGTTGTAATCGGTATCATCATTTGGTAGGTTCTGCGGTTCTGCTGAACGCCTAATGAGAATCCAGGAGTCCAAGATGAACAAATGAGGAATTTTTTTGTATCCCGATTGTTTTCAAATATATGGCAAGTTTGATATTGATCTAGTGACTGCCTTGATATTTTATATGTTAGTAAGTAAATAAATAAGTGTGACCAGCTATTGTACCTTCAAAAAGCCCTGCCTTCTCCTGTGAAAACTTTCTACTAAAATGATTGATTCATCCTTGAAATGGACAGCACACCTGTGGATGCAGAGGAATTGCAATTTGATAAGCCCCTGTCTGTTCATCCAGAGCCTCGCTGCCATCCCTGTCCCCCTGAAATTCAGTTGGATATATCTGAGTACTTTTTCACAGGTATGAGGAAGCTCTGAGCTAAGGGCCCAGTGTATAAGACCAGGTGTACAGGGTATTATTAATTGGTAGAATACATTTTAGTTTTTTAATTGATAGGATGTGATCGTAGCTTTTTGTTGTAGAAGCATTCTTTAAAAGAAGACCATATGATCAGTCTTAGAGTTAACAAGTGTTAACAACTTGGTATCTGTATATACAGTGCAAGTCGATTTGTGTTCTGTAAAATTAGAAATGAGATTTTTATTAGACTTTTTTGTCGCAAAGTTACTTGAATAATTGAGATCTCTATTTGAACTTGGAAACCCTGATGCTGTAGTGGTTAGGAGTTTGGATGCTAACCAAAAGGTCAGCAGTTTGAATCCACCAGGTGCTCCTTGGAAACCCTATGGGGCAGTTCTACTTGTCGTTCAGGGTTGCTATGAGTTGGAATTGACTTGACGGCAACAGGTTTGGATTGTTTGTTTTTTTTTTAACATAGTCAAACTTACCAGGCGTTTTAACTCTCCTTGTTCTTCCACAAACCACACTCTCTAATTTTTGGTTTATGATTTAAGAAGCTTGAAATCCAGATACAAGGTTGAGGCCCATCCAGATAGCATGAAATGGTAAGCAAAGTATAGAGTTGGTGAACATGATGATTTTATGCGTGCTCCTCTTACTCTGGTGAGGTCCCAAAGTAAATACTGTGTATATTTCTTTTGTTATCTTTGATTAGTGAAAATTGCAATGTACCTCTTCTGCGAGGCTTTCAAGGAAAATACCTCCTTTTCAAGATAATAATTTGTGGATTCTGCAAAAATTTAAAATTCTACCTTCAGTGTGTCCTTATTAATTTCAGTAATATTTACATATCTAAGAGTTAAATGAGAATCCTTAGCGATCCTTAATTTTTGAAGATAAAAAAAGGAAATTTGGAGCCCAACTGTGGCCTACTGGTATTACTTCATTTTTATGTGGATATGTTAGCTTCAGTAATTACACACCCTTCCTGTATGGCAGAATGCCCAGAACTGAACAGATTCCAGTACACTTATTTACTTTATTCCTCTGAAACTGAAACAGCTCAACTATTCGGCACCTGCTTTTGCAACTTCCTTTATTTGGCCCCTACGTTTATTTACAATAAAATAGTTCTCTCTGACACACCTCAACTACATGCAGAAGACTTTGAAAAGACAGAACTTTTATTTCAGCTATAAACAATCATAGCTTGTGGTGTAGGTACAAGTGCTGTACTCTAAGTACAATGCCTGACACTTCTAAATTTTCCTTTTTATAACTTAACTAGTGACTTAGTAGTTTTTCCTGTTGGTAACGAAGCTGTCGTGACAATTATTATAGTTGTTACACAGTGTATAGCGAAGTCTTTCATGCCTTAAGCTCCATCATCAAACACAGGTAAGATTTAACCTTTTCTTAGTGATTTCTGTGAAATTAGCAAATTTTACAACTTTACCTCCTTAGTATTGTAGAAATGAGGTCACATGGTAGAGCTCTTGTGATACTGTTTGGCCTGTGTTCAGGAATTCTGAACCCTGATCCTTGGCTTCAGAGATCAGTCCTCTTAAAGTTGCATGTACCATAGTCAAAATTTCATGTTTCTCTTCAAGTGTTAATGATACAGTCTTCTGACCCAGTGGATAACAACCTTTGAGGCCCTCCTCCACCTCATGTATCTCTGTGGTTAAAGAATATGACAGAGTATGGCTAGCAGGTTTATTGAGGTTTTTAGTGTAATATTGTCCTCAGCAACATAAAAAAATTAGACCCCCAAGTTTACTACCCACAAGCATATACACATTTTTACATCCTCCCACATTTTCCGATAGATTGATGAATGATGAGCTGGTCAATCTTACATGTCCCAGGGGTACATTCTGAATAGCTGTTTTTGTTCTATTCCATTCATTTGGGAGTATCCTTTTGGTGTATTGACACTGCAGTTGATTTTGAAGAGCCTTTAAATTCTGGGGATTTGAGCAGTCTTCATCTGTCTGTTCACACATAGCTGGATCACACGCAGAGATGGGAGTACATTGTAGTGCTCCAAAATAATAATTGGGTTAATTAACTAAGAATGTAAACATGCTCACTGTCCTCCTATACTTAGCTTAGGCTTGCTTTTAGTTCATTCAGAAATATTTGTGGAAAGCCTACTGTGATAAAGAACTCTGTCTTAGAAAAGGGAGACATACAAAGATGATCTATTTCATATAGTTTCTACTCTCAAAAAAATACAGAGGCACAAATCATATTGAATACTTTTTTTTTAGGAATAATTGGCATATTATGAATATTCATTAATTGAAATGACGAGATTCAAGAACATGTGTTTGTTTTCCTTCTTGTATTTAAGCAGCTATAGGTATGGATTGTATTATGTCAGTTTTATGTAAATTTGTTAACGTAGGCATTTTTAACTTGAAATTAGCATTATCTTTCATTTACATTTGAAAGTAATAGAGTATTATTCTTTTGTTAACACTTAAAGCCAAACCTGACTTTGCATGTTTAAAATGATAATTTCCTTTTCAACTGAATGGCACCTAGTTCACAATTCCAGTGCAGAGTTAAATTATGAATATATGGAATAATATTTCCCCTGTACATGCAAACTGTATGCTATTAAATTTGAAATGAGTGACTGCTGAGTTGGTGAGATTAAAAGGATGACAGAATCATTCAGCATAGAATTCTCTGCTCTGCATGCTCGTTTTTCTTTTTAGAATCACTTCTGGAGAGGAAAATATTTCAGAAACATACATTTCCCCTCAGGCATAACTAGAGTTACTCCATAACTGTAGAATACACAGTCTATCCAGTGCCTATCTTCATGTTGAAGAGTTCTCTATTTCTAAATTGTCATTTTGTTACTTTTGCAGAAATGGGGCCCATATGATCTAATTCATCTGTTTTTATTTTAAAAGTATATTTTTTCCAGAGTGATCAGATATGCTTATACCTCAGCAATGTAATTTAGGTTATGATTATTTCATTTGCCATTCCTAAGAAAAATCAATTAAGATGTAAAGTTTTTTTTGAGTAGTTAAAAGACAAATGCTATGACTTGGCTTATAGAATCTTAAAGTTATATGCACTCAAACTTTAATAACATAGGGATTACGGTGCAATGGATCACTTTCATATGGTCGTTCTAGCCATGGTCTTGTAACTCACACCAAATGATTGAGTGGGGCTGTGCAAATAAGGTGTGTATGGCCCACCAAGGGGATTAGACATCTTGCTAATAATGCAAATAAGGTGTATGGCACCCTTGTGGGAGTTGGTACCATGCAAATAAGGTGTATAGAACCGTAACAAGGGGATTGGTCAGTTTTGCCATCCCACATAGTTTAAAATAAGCCATCCCAGAGGCGGAAATGGGGCACCTCACTACCACCAAGAAAGAAGAGCTAGGAGTGGAATGCATCCTTTGGACCTGGGATCCCTGTGCTGAGAACCTAGTAGACCCAGGAGACAGAGAGAGGGAGCTGTAACACGGAAGACAACGAGACGGTGGCACAGCAGCAGCAAGAGCAGTAACAGCACGAGATGGCAGAAAACAGGAGACTGACACCAGACGGCTGTAGTCGGCTTGCGTACCCATGGAGCTAAGAGCTATAACACTCTTCTGACAAAGCCCCAAGTAGGGCCTAGCAACAGAGGCGAGAAGAAGCTGTCCTGATCAAGAACTGTATCCTGAGTTGTTCCTGTTACTTCTGAGTCATTCCTGATCCTGAGTTGTACCCTGTTACTTCCCTAGTAAACCACTTCACTGTAAGTACAGTTCATGAGTTCTGTGAGATGTTGCAGTGAATTATGGAACTCAGAGACCATAGGGAGAGTACTGAGGGGAGGCGGAGTAGTTGATGTTAGAGACGATGGAGTGGTACAGCAGTTTGGAAAAGTTGGACATTTAAGACATCTTTAATCTCTGCCTCATAGGAACCAGCATTACGTAGATCTGTATAAAAGAAATTGGTCATTTAGGATTAAACATAACAGAAACAGTTTCCAAGCAAATAAAATATATTTTTGCAATTTGAGAACAAATACATAATATGATTATATATAATCACATTTCAGAAATGAAAATGGCTATCATAAATTGGAAGATAGTATTCTTAGTATTGAATCCTTTTGACTTCAAACAAAATTTAATTTTCCTTTAAAAATTAGAGTTCAATACATTTCAATATAAAGAATTTTTAATTTGTGTTTCATTTTGTAGAATTTTTATTATGACATTTCCTATAAAGCAGCATGAAATCAGGAAATTTGTTTGTCTTGTGCTAACATCCACCCTACTGTATCTTATTTGCAAGTTTCTCCTAAAATTGTTCTTAAAACCTAAATCAAGATCAAGTTCCTTAATCACTGCCTATAGCCTTCTAATAAGCTATTCTGGGGAATTAACCAGTACTATATCCTCCATAAGGAGCCATGGTGGCGCATTGGTCAAGCACTCGGCTGCTAACTAAAAGGTTGGCGGTTCAAACCTACCAGTCATTCCTCAGGAGAAAGATGTGGCAGTCTGCTTCTGTAAAGATTTACAGCCTAGGAAACCCTATGGGGTTAGTTGTTCTCTGTCCTGTGAGTCGGAATCAATTTGATGGTAATGGGTTTGGTTTTGTTTGGTATATGCTCCATATTTAGCATTTCTGCATTCCAGTATTATTCTTTTAGAAATACTTCTCCATTGCAAAATTAATATAAGCCATCATTTCTCTTCTATTGAAACTATTTCCATAAATAGTCTCTTTTTTTTTAAGAAATTTCTCTTCCCAGTTGGAGAGTAAATTGACACCTCCTTTTCTTCATTCATGACCTTAGCTGCCTCATGTTTCTAGCTTTACAGCTATAGCTGTTGGAAGCCAAGGAGGCTTAGTAGATTTTTTGCCATTGCACCATTTTTTCATTTGTTCCCTTAATAAGGTGAGTATTGTTTTTTTCTTTATTGTAAGCTCTTAACAGCATGATCTTGATTTTTCTTTTATTTCAGTTAGCAAAGTATAATGAAACAGTAAATTCTTATTAAATTATTATGTGAAAAATATCTTAGTGGTTGCTGCTGTTGGCATCATTCTAAGCTTGTTGATCAGAAGATTTGAAGGTCTGCAGGCAAGAATATGAAACTTATATTCTTACAGCTGTGGATACTGACCAAACTGCTATTACACTTAGCTCATTTGATCTGCACTACAGAATTGGGGAAAGGTATTTTATTGATATGAAAATATTTTATCTGGTTGAATAATTTTTTAAAAAACAAAACAACTCTTAACCCTTGATAAAAATTTTTTCCGATTTCCCGTTAAAAACCTGTGAAAACGGTCATTCTATTGTAGAGTTGGAGGAGAATCACCTCTTATTATCAGATTAGTAGAATAGGATTGAAAAGAATGATCAGTGGATTATTTGGGCCATTTCTGCCTGTTATAAGGACAAAGTCCCTCATCCCTTTACTGGGCTTGCTGTTTTTTTCTTTGACATAACTAGAGTACTGTCGCTTCTCTCCCTACTACTACTACCACCATCACCACAAGCACTGCTACTACTGCTAGTATTAATACTAATACTTATACTACTGTAGGAAACAAATGAGAAATTTAAAAAAGACCTTGTCCTTGTCAGCAAGACATGAGTCATTGATCTCTGTAGAAGAGAAATAGAAAGTCGTTAGGAAACTAATAGCTAAAATTTATTGAGTGTTTACTGTGTGCCAGGCATTGTGCTAAGTGCTTTACCTAGAGGATTTCAGATATTATCATAACTTTGTGAGTTAATGTACTGAAAATCTGTTGGTTTTTTTTTTTTTTTTTTGGCCATTGGACAACTAATCCCAGTTTCTTTGTTCCATGCATTTTTTCCTGTTAATAGACTTGCTGGGAGAATGTATATTGTTGATCTATATAATATCCTTTTGGAAAATTACTTTTATCCTTCAGTTAACCAAGGTGTTTTCTATTCCTTGTAACTAATAACTCTGAATTATTTAAGTGGGTTCTGTTATTACTCCCATTTACACACAGGGAAACAGGAGCTTAGAAAAGTTGAATTATATAGTTAGTAAGTAGAGATCTGGGATTGATATCCAAACAGTCATACTCCAGAGATGCATACTAAGCAAAATTAAAATCTTTAGTGGACTCAATAAAAAGAAGAATTAATTAAAAGGAAAATTGAATCATTGATGTCGAGAAGCATATTTGAGATGTTACCCTGAAATGTAGAGGAAAAGAACAAAGACGAAAATGATATGATAAATGGTACTGGACATGGCAACCGTAGAAAGTAGATCTAACATAAGCATTATGGATGTTCTTAAGATTTTAGAGTGGTTAGAAGCAATACTCAAATATAATTTTAAAAAAATTTTCCTAAATAGAAAATAAAGCCTTCAGAATACAGATTTAAAGGGGTCATCACATACAAGCATCACCTATGGAAAAGAGACGTGTCCAGAAGCTACCTTGACAAAATTTTATATTTACAAAGATAAAAGGGGGGAAAAAGTCAACAATCCAGATAAAAGATTAAAAAATCAGACTGGCCTCTAGCTTTGATGACATGCTAAATTCCAGAAGAGTGTCTAGCAATGTATATAGAGTTTTGAAGGAAAAATGCTTGTAATCCAAGAATTTTATACCCAGATAAATTGTCTTTAATATGTGAAGGCAATAAGAGGATATTTGCCAGATAGGCAGGGGCTCATGAATGTGTCATTCTTGTACTCTGTACATATTTTGATAATTGAAGGAGTTAAATTTAAGATTAAGAAATGAGAAATTCATGGTATAAAATAATCAGTGGATCTTCCCTTAGTAAAGATTCTAAACCAGAAGTCAGTGGCTATTAAGTGTTGTCAGTTATATTTTACAGATCTTCTCCTGTGCTTTCTTGTTTTTTATGGTCCTCAAGCTACATACTCCTCCAAGTAGTTAGGATGAATGAGTTACTGTACTACATGACTTTCAGTTGGCCATTGGTACTGTTCTGATCCACTGTTGGTAATAGTGGCTAGCCTGTATACAAGTTTTGGGCACTGTGCAATGAGAACTCCCAGTTTATGCAGAGTTACTACATTAAGGAATTTAGTGGTATTTTTTCATTGTTCAAGTACCTGAGATGTTCTGCAACTATAAAACTCATATGGAATGACTTGTGTCATGGCTCATTGATTTTATTGAATTGACAAGACATTAAAAATGAAAACCACAGTTTCATCTGGGACCAAATTCCTATACCTGCTTTCATTTTTTAAGGAGCTGTGAGTATTGTTTTAATTGCACTTAAAATATCAGTATTGGCATTATGGTATTAGTTATGTTAAAATATGTATATGCTTATAAAAAGTCTCATAAAAGAACTCTTAAATGTGTTTTGGGTTATAAAGGACAAGAATTATGTTCTAAGCGCAGGGAAATATAAGTAACAGGAATTTAGCAGGTATTTGTTGAATGAGTGAATAAATAATGGAATCCGTGCAGAGTCATTTCAAATCAGCAAGGTAAAGAAATAATTACCAAGTAAAAAAGGGTGCAATTGACATTAATAGAAAATTCATAAAAGGAGTATAAATGGCTGATTTGCATATGAATAATGTCCTAATGCAATAGTAATCACCGAAATACAAACTAAATTAATGAGAACATATCTGCCTATAATATTGGCCCATCACTTGTCAGTTTGTCATACTGTGGTGGCTTGCACATTGCTATGATGCTGGAATCTTTGCCACTGGTATTTCATACCAGCAGCGTCACCCATGATGAACAGGTTTCAGCAGAGCTTCCAGACCAAGACTAGGAAGAAAGGCCTGGTTATCTACTTCTGAAAATTAGCAAGTGAAAACCTTATGGATCACAACAGAACATTGTCTGATTACCAATGATTATGAAGATGGCTCAGGGCTGGGCAACGCTTCATTCCGTTATACATTAGGGTCGCCATGAGTCGAAGCTGACTTTATGGAAACTAACAACAGCAACATAATATTAACAAAACTTAAATCAATGATAAAACAGTATGAGTATAGTGATATTGGTATTTTCATGCAGTATTGGTGAGAGCAAATTAGAACAACCATTTTTGAAAGTAATGATCTGTAGACAAGGCCTTAAAAATGATTATGTCTGTCGAAATAACAATTCTAGGGACTCAATCTAAACAAATATGAACTATTAACACAAAGATATTACTCATAGTGATGTTTATAGTATTCTCAAATTAGCAACAACCTATCCTGATTGTTCAATGTGAGTAGAATGATTACATTGTAGTACATCTATATGCTGGGCTTTTACATAGCCATTAAAAATCACATTTTTAAAGAATTTTTAATGACGCGGGGAAATGTTCACAATACAAATGAAAAAATAAGGCATCTAATCATATATATAGAATGATCCAGTGTTTCTGTAGAAATACATATTCATGTACACACACACGCACATTAATAAAACGAAAGAGATAGTGTTGAGTAGCTGTCTTTTGCGGATGCTTTTCTCCTGTATTTTCCAAATTTCTTACAAAGAAAGCATGTAGTACTTAATAAAAATTCTAAAGCCACAAAATGTAATAACTAGGAAAAAAGCCGAAGTAACCCATAGGCTAAGGTTGACAGAGGGAAAGAAAAAATTAAGTTTGTATAGGTTGTAAGATGTGGATAGCTTATCAGCTAGGTCATGGTTGAAGAACTGGGATGGCCTTATTTAGAAAAATGAAACAATTAGCTTGACCATGGTAGCAGTCTTCAGATCCAGAAATCATGGCGGAGTGGTAAAGAGCAGAAGCTCCCATATTCACCCCTGATTAGCTGTGTGACCTAGAGCAGGTTACTTCGGGTGGGGCCTGTGTCATCATTCATAAAATGATGATTCCAGTTCTACTGAAATAATATGTGCTCACTACCTGTTAACTACTGTTGTTATTCTTGAGATTTGTAGAAAGGTTATGGAAGCAGCATGTTCTAGCACAGGGCCACTTAGGAGGGACTGGATCCAGATTGAGAAGTACTCAAAGATGGCGTCCAGGCTAAGAATTGGCCCTGTGAAAAGGAATCCAGCGAAATGGGTGAGGCTTTTGTTATGCCAGCATGGTGTCTTAGAGACTCATGAAGCTGATAGGAGCGGGGTGGGGGGGGCTGTCAGTGTCTGTCTGGAGCCATGGAGATATTGGTGGTGTCTTTTTACAGTAATTCTGCAAATCCAACTATTTCCAGGTCTCTCTACAAAGTACATTCAGGAATCTTACTAAGATTCCTCAGACAAATCGTTACCAGTTGCCTTGGAGGGATTTCTACAAAGTATTATTAAGTAAGAAAAGGAAGATACAGAGGAGTATATAAAACACCCCATTTTTTGGACTGCCCCACTCCAAGATATGAACATCAAGGATGCTTTCCACTATATTCCAGAGCTCAGAATAATGTCTGGTACTACTTGGCTCTCAGAACTTATTGAGTGCGTGTTTGTTTAAAATGTTTGCTTTTTCATTGACAATAGGTAGGAGAAAAAAAAAAGAAGAAGATATCCAAAGTTTTTTTGTTTTTGTTTTCCTGTTAGAAAATCAATAGCCAAAACAGATTTGTTCAAAAATGAATCAGTTTTGTTTCAAAAGTGGAATGATGGTCCTTGAATCTTGACCAGAACCACACCACACTTTAGCTGCTTCTGCTTGTTCAGACATCAGCCCCTCCATCCCAACCAACAACCTAGTGACAGCAGATTGAGTACATCTTGAAATGATGTCATGTATCTTCGTGTGTGTGTGTGTCAGGGGAGGAGATGCAGCGACATCTGTACTGACAGGATTGTATTTTCCAGCTTTTAAATGCTTCCAACATTATTTCATTGAAAATATAGCCTTAGTGAGTCATGTCTATGCCTGAAGAAATACTGGTGCTTTTACAAAGAAGTCAAGAATTTGTCACTGCTATGATGGTGCATACCCCTCATCTATTCTTGCCTTCTGTAACCTGGATGCAATCCAAAATCAATTGTAATCACTCTGACTGATTTATTTGGACTGGCAAAGCTCACATTGGTATACACTAAATGTTCCCTTATGATACATTCTTACAATGAAGCAGGTAAATGTAGTAATTAGGACGGTCTTATTTTATGACTAGAACTATGCAAAAAATAAGGAACCATTTCCAGTACAACTCTTGTGTCTGAAAAATAACATCCCAGCTTCAAAGCCCTCAATCCTGGGAGACTAGAAATGCATGTTAAAGCAGAGTAGATTGACCACAAAATATTGCAAAGTACAAAAACTGGTTTGCTCTTCTATGATTGTTTTAGTTAGCATTTAGACTGCCCAGTGTAAGCCCTAAATAAGGTTTTTAAACATCTTGAAGAAACCGTATTCATTAGCATGAGTTTTGATTCCCATAGCAGATTAACATTGGCAAGTTGGAAGGACAAGCACCCTGAAAGCTCAGAAAAATGACAAAGGGCCGCCTGAGTGAGGAGAGGAGGCTACCAACAAGGAGAACTGAGCTCATACAGCATCACTCTTTCCACTCCCTTCTGTGAAATGTGACACTTTGGAGGGTGCTGCTGGGCAGGCTGATTGGCCCATCAGCCAGGCCATCCTCACAGCCAGCCAAGCCCTGGGACCCTCCAGAAGAGGCATAGGAGCCCTGAGGGTTTCAGTATGTCCTGGGGGTATCACTGTACCATAGCGAACATTTTAACAGTTACCATCATTATTATTTATTTATAGGGATTAGCAGGTAATTCTGACTCATCAGTAACTTGGATTGTTTCATTGTACTCTTCTAAAGAGTTCAGTAAAGTGTTTTATTACATTAGGAGTTAAACTCATCTTGGTATGGTTGGAAGAATGCAGGCTTTGATGTCAAGCAGACCTGGATTCAAATTCAGACTCCCATAAGTAACTTTATTATATTGGACAAACCCCTCAACCTCTCATAGCCTGCTTTTTCTTCTGTAAAATTAGAATAATAGTGCCCACTTTGTAGATTGTTGTGAGGCTTCAACTAGGTAATACATTAAAAATGCTAATTAAGTGACTTAATAGATGGTCAAGTCCCTGTTCAGAAGCAGAGCTAACACATTTATAGTGTTCCATGAATGTTGAAGTTTTATCATTCTTTGGGGTTTTTAGAAATAAAGCTGGCATTCAGGTCTAATTGCCCCTGAAATTACTATAGCAGAATGAAGCCACCCACCCATTGTGGAGTATTGTTTACTCAGTTGTCCTTTATAAAGTTTATTTTTCATCTTCATCTACCAAAAATCTTCAATTCTCAATCTCCCACTTATGTTTGATGAGTTGAGACAATCTCTTTTCCCCTATTAGAACCTGCCCTAGGACTATAACCTGAAATGCATTTGAACATTCTCTAGTCTAATCTAATTTCATTATTTGTACAGAGCTCTCTGCTACATCTGAGAAGTCATTGATTAGTTTGAGAATATGAGCTCTCTCTGGGTGTAGGGGGTAGATTTGGATTCCCAGGGGGACAGGGTGAGTGGTGATGTAATAATAGGCTCCAGGTACTGAAACCATCATGGAGAGGAGATAATGTTCTGTTTTGAACTACTTAAAGAAGATTGTCAAACCATCTTACTGAAAAGGATCCATTCATTTGCTCAGATAACTTTACCAAGAGGAATTATTTCTTGAGAGATCATATCTACAAATCTCCATGAGTTAGTCACTTTTGGTTTTTAATATTAGTCCCTAGGTGCTTCATAATATGTTGTTTTCAGCTATCCCTTATTTGTCTATGAGGCATGTCTGCAATTCCAGTCAAACAGATGGCAAAAATGAAGCATTACAAATAAAATGAATACCAAACTCTGACTGGACATGGTGCAGTACAGTGGATCGCATTTATATGGCCTTTCTCGCCATGGTCTCGTAACTTCCACCAAAGGAGGGGATGGGACTATGCAGATGAGGTGCTTGTGGCCCACCAAGGGAATTGGCTAGCAAATAAGGTACATGGCACCCTTGTGGGGGTGAGACCATATAAATAAGTTGTATGAAATCCTAACAAGGGAATTGGTCAGTTTTACCATCTCACTAGGCTTAATATGAGCCACCCCAGAGGCAGACAGGGAGACCTCATTACCACCAAGAAGAAGAGACAGGAGCAGAGCACATTGTTTGGATTTGGAGTCCCTTTACTGAGAACCGTCTAGACCCAGGAGGCAGAGAAAGGTCTCTAACGCTGGAGGCAGCACAAGACAATGGGAAGTGATGGTGGCAGCAGAACCAGGAGACCAGTGTGAGATGGTGCAGTGGGCTTCCTGCCCCACAGAGCAAGGTGATTGTAGTAGGTGTGCTGACCCATGGATCAAGAGAGCTGAGCACCTTCAGGTAGGAGGCTTCCTACTGGAGTAGGGTGCCTCCGGGCACTTGTTGGCGGGGCTAAAGAGCTTTGTAATGCTTGCCCAAATAGGGCAGAGGCTGAGGGCCAGAGAGAGGTCTGCCTGCAGGCACAGTTGAGAAGAGGCTGTCCTGATCGAAGAACTGTATCCTGAGTTGTTCCTGGTCCCGAATTATAACCTGTTACTTCCCTCATAAGCCCCATAACTGTGAGTATGATCTGTGAGTTCTGTGTGGCCATTGCAACAAATCGTCGAACTCAGTAGATGGGTAGAGAGTGCTGTGAGAGAGATGGCTGGTGTAAGAACTGGTCACAAGATTGAAGGCTGGAGGTATGTCTGACCTCTACCTCATAGGAATCAGCTTTGGGCTGATGCTGATGGTGATTCTCTCTCGAGGTCAGACGCCCCCACCATGCTATTTTTACACATGGCAATCCCTGAGTTTTTTTCTAACTGGATACTAAGGAATAGTGCTCTGATGTGACATTTCAATGAGTGTCTATACATCAAGCAAAAACATTGACATTTCTTAATTATCATTAATATTTATTAACTGTGCATGGCATTGACCAAGCACTAGGTACAGATGCCCTCATTTAATCCTCCAACGGTCCTGTAACTTTGTTGCTATTACTATCCCATTTTATAGATAAAGAAGCTGAGGCTTAAGAAAGTTTAGAAAACTTAAATCTACCAGAATTTAAACACTAATTATGAATAGCAGAAGCCCTTGTTCCTAGAATGGGGCCTGCTACATAATCGGCCCTCAGGTGATGTTTGACTGAACATGCCCAAGTGCATACACCTGCTGAGAGCCCATAAATTGACCAGGGATTCAATTCGAGGTCTGTCTGTAACTTAAGCCTATAGCTTAAGCTGTATTATCCCACCCCTTACCCATCAGCACTGTATTAGACAGTTGAAGAGAGAAAACAAAGGGTAGAGGGGATATGGTCCCAGATCCAACAAAGACTGTTACAACCTAATAAAGGTATGCAGAATATAATTAGTGTAGAGGAGCATCACTTTCCAGGTGGTTCTGAGCTTCAGAATAGGATTCGAGGGAGCTAGGCACTAAAACAGCCCTGCCATAAATCTATGTGTTAATTAGGCTTCAAGTTAAGCTGCTGTAACGAGACACCAAAATACTGTGGCTTAAACAAGGTGGAAATATGTTTCTCTATCACAAAACAGTCTCATGCGTAGTGGTCCAAAGTTAGCCAGGGAAGCTTTGCCATGTGATTGCCCCCTGTGGGTCCAAGGCAGCTCCCGGTTCTCCTTATGTCCCAGGCCCAGCTAGCAGGGAAGGGGTAAAGGGCCAGGGGAGCACACACATTGTTTTTGGAGAGAATAATCAGGAAGAGGTTTGTTCCTCTCATCTCCTTAGATAGAACTTGGTCACAGGGCCGCAGCAAGCAGACTCCAGCAGAGCGGCCATGTGCCCTGCTAAAATGATATAACAACCAGCAGTTTCTGCCATGCTCTTCTAGGGAAGGGCGTGAGTGCCATGGCACCTGGGCCTGTTGCTTCTCTGCTCTTTTCCAGTTGCCTTACTCTGCCCTTCTTTTGATTAGCGTTAGGCTAGGCTGAGCTATACTGATTGTTTGCTGGTGGTTGAGAAGGAACCAGAATATCAGAGTCATTATTCTGATTTTTATATTTCTTGGAAGGTGGTTTTGTTTCTCTAATATTTGAAAAAGTAAGGTGCTGTAGAGCATAGAATAAAATTTTATTTCCTTGTATTCACAATAATTTTCATTTGAAAATACTTCTTTAAAATGTTTCTTTTTTAAAGTCTTAATGTGCTGATTTTTAAAATTCTGTAAATACTGCTTCAATTTTTTTTTTATTGTACTTCAGGTGAAGATTTACAGAACAAATAGTTTCTCATTAAACAGTAGTACACATATTGTTTTATGACATTGGTTAACAACCCACGACATGTCAACCCTCTCCCTTCTCAACCTTTTTTTTTTTTTTT